>NC_134383.1:9621352-9772559 GCF_035582795.1 Mycteria americana
TGGCAGCTTTCGTGTGGGCGCAATCGCTGGACGTTTCGAATTTGGCAGCGGGGCTCTGCGAGAGACACATACACAGTGTTGCCCCATTACCAAGCAAAGCTTTTGGGGAAAGCGAATGTCTGTGTGGCAGCGAATGCAGTTCCAAGGGACAGTGAAAACCAGCTACGGCATTTCGTGCTGGCAGCTTTCGTGTGGGCGCAATCGCTGGACGTTTCGAATTTGGCAGCGGGGCTCTGCGAGAGACACATACACAGTGTTCCCCATTACGAAGCAAAGCTTTTGGGGAAAGCGAATGTCTGTGTGGCAGCGAATGCAGTTCCAAGGGGCAGTGAAAACCAGCTTCAGCATTCGGTGCTGGCAGCTTTCGTGTGGGCGCAATCGCTGGACGTTTCGAATTTGGTAGCGGGGCTCTGCGAGAGACACATACACAGTGTTGCCCCATTACGAAGCAAAGCTTTTGGGGAAAGCGAATGTCTGTGTGGCAGCGAATGCAGTTCCAAGGGGCAGTGAAAACCAGCTTCAGCATTCCGTGCTGGCAGCTTTCGTGTGGGCGCAATCGCTGGACGTTTCGAATTTGGTAGCGGTGCTCTGCGAGAGACACATACACAGTGTTGCCCCATTACCAAGCAAAGCTTTTGGGGAAAGCGAATGTCTGTGTGGCAGCGAATGCAGTTCCAAGGGACAGTGAAAACTAGCTTCAGCATTCGGTGCTGGCAGCTTTCGTGTGGGCGCAATCGCTGGACGTTTCGAATTTGGCAGCCGGGCTCTGCGAGAGACACATACACAGTGTTGCCCCATTACGAACCAAAGCTTTTGGGGAAAGCGAATGCCTGTGTGGCAGCGAATGCAGTTCCAAGGGACAGTGAAAACTAGCTTCAGCATTCGGTGCTGGCAGCTTTCGTGTGGGCGCAATCGCTGGACGTTTCGAATTTGGCAGCGGGGCTCTGCGAGAGACACATACACAGTGTTGCCCCTTTACGAACCAAAGCTTTTGGGGAAAGCGAATGTCTGTGTGGCAGCGAATGCAGTTCCAAGGGACAGTGAAAACCAGCTACAGCATTCCGTGCTGGCAGCTTTCGTGTGGGCGCAATCGCTGGACGTTTCGAATTTGGCAGCCGGGCTCTGCGAGAGACACATACACAGTGTTGCCCCATTACGAAGCAAAGCTTTTGGGGAAAGCGAATGTCTGTGTGGCAGCGAATGCAGTTCCAAGGGGCAGTGAAAACCAGCTTCAGCATTCGGTGCTGGCTGCTTTCGTGTGGGCGAAATCGCTGGACGTTTCGAATTTGGCAGCCGGGCTCTGCGAGAGACACATACACAGTGTTGCCCCATTACGAAGCAAAGCTTTTGGGGAAAGCGAATGTCTGTGTGGCAGCGAATGCAGTTCCAAGGGACAGTGAAAACCAGCTTCAGCATTCGGTGCTGGCAGCTTTCGTGTGGGCGCAATCGCTGGACGTTTCGAATTTGGCAGCGGGGCTCTGCGAGAGACACATACACAGTGTTGCCCCATTACGAAGCAAAGCTTTTGGGGAAAGCGAATGCCTGTGTGGCAGCGAATGCAGTTCCAAGGGACAGTGAAAACTAGCTTCAGCATTCGGTGCTGGCAGCTTTCGTGTGGGCGAAATCGCTGGACGTTTCGAATTTGGCAGCGGGGCTCTGCGAGAGACACATACACAGTGTTGCCCCATTACGAAGCAAAGCTTTTGGGGAAAGCGAATGTCTGTGTGGCAGCGAATGCAGTTCCAAGGGACAGTGAAAACCAGCTACAGCATTCCGTGCTGGCAGCTTTCGTGTGGGCGCAATCGCTGGACGTTTCGAATTTGGCAGCGGGGCTCTGCGAGAGACACATACACAGTGTTCCCCATTACGAAGCAAAGCTTTTGGGGAAAGCGAATGTCTGTGTGGCAGCGAATGCAGTTCCAAGGGACAGTGAAAACCAGCTACTGCATTCCGTGCTGGCAGCTTTCGTGTGGGAGAAATCGCTGGACGTTTCGAATTTGGCAGCCGGGCTCTGCGAGAGACACATACACAGTGTTGCCCCATTACGAACCAAAGCTTTTGGGGAAAGCGAATGTCTGTGTGGCAGCGAATGCAGTTCAAAGGGACAGTGAAAACCAGCTTCAGCATTCCGTGCTGGCAGCTTTCGTGTGGGCGAAATCGCTGGACGTTTCGAATTTGGCAGCCGGGCTCTGCGAGAGACACATACACAGTGTTGCCCCATTACGAACCAAAGCTTTTGGGGAAAGCGAATGCCTGTGTGGCAGCGAATGCAGTTCCAAGGGACAGTGAAAACTAGCTTCAGCATTCGGTGCTGGCAGCTTTCGTGTGGGCGCAATCGCTGGACGTTTCGAATTTGGCAGCGGGGCTCTGCGAGAGACACATACACAGTGTTGCCCCTTTACGAACCAAAGCTTTTGGGGAAAGCGAATGTCTGTGTGGCAGCGAATGCAGTTCCAAGGGACAGTGAAAACCAGCTACAGCATTCCGTGCTGGCAGCTTTCGTGTGGGCGCAATCGCTGGACGTTTCGAATTTGGCAGCGGGGCTCTGCGAGAGACACATACACAGTGTTGCCCCATTACGAAGCAAAGCTTTTGGGGAAAGCGAATGTCTGTGTGGCAGCGAATGCAGTTCCAAGGGGCAGTGAAAACCAGCTTCAGCATTCGGTGCTGGCAGCTTTCGTGTGGGCGCAATCGCTGGACGTTTCGAATTTGGCAGCGGGGCTCTGCGAGAGACACATACACAGTTTTGACCCTTTACCAAGCAAAGCTTTTGGGGAAAGCGAATGTCTGTGTGGCAGCGAATGCAGTTCCAAGGGACAGTGAAATCCAGCTTCAGCATTCGGTGCTGGCAGCTTTCGTGTGGGCGCAATCGCTGGACGTTTCGAATTTGGCAGCGGGGCTCTGCGAGAGACACATACACAGTGTTGCCCCATTACGAAGCAAAGCTTTTGGGGAAAGCGAATGTCTGTGTGGCAGCGAATGCAGTTCCAAGGGACAGTGAAATCCAGCTTCAGCATTCGGTGCTGGCAGCTTTCGTGTGGGCGCAATCGCTGGACGTTTCGAATTTGGCAGCGGGGCTCTGCGAGAGACACATACACAGTGTTGCCCCATTACGAAGCAAAGCTTTTGGGGAAAGCGAATGTCTGTGTGGCAGCGAATGCAGTTCCAAGGGGCAGTGAAAACCAGCTACAGCATTCCGTGCTGGCAGCTTTCGTGTGGGAGAAATCGCTGGACGTTTCGAATTTGGCAGCGGGGCTCTGCGAGAGACACATACACAGTGTTCCCCATTACGAAGCAAAGCTTTTGGGGAAAGCGAATGCCTGTGTGGCAGCGAATGCAGTTCCAAGGGACAGTGAAAACTAGCTTCAGCATTCGGTGCTGGCAGCTTTCGTGTGGGCGAAATCGCTGGACGTTTCGAATTTGGCAGCGGGGCTCTGCGAGAGACACATACACAGTGTTGCCCCATTACGAACCAAAGCTTTTGGGGAAAGCGAATGTCTGTGTGGCAGCGAATGCAGTTCCAAGGGACAGTGAAAACCAGCTTCAGCATTCCGTGCTGGCAGCTTTCGTGTGGGCGAAATCGCTGGACGTTTCGAATTTGGCAGCCGGGCTCTGCGAGAGACACATACACAGTGTTGCCCCATTACGAACCAAAGCTTTTGGGGAAAGCGAATGCCTGTGTGGCAGCGAATGCAGTTCCAAGGGACAGTGAAAACTAGCTTCAGCATTCGGTGCTGGCAGCTTTCGTGTGGGCGCAATCGCTGGACGTTTCGAATTTGGCAGCGGGGCTCTGCGAGAGACACATACACAGTGTTGCCCCTTTACGAACCAAAGCTTTTGGGGAAAGCGAATGTCTGTGTGGCAGCGAATGCAGTTCCAAGGGACAGTGAAAACCAGCTACAGCATTCCGTGCTGGCAGCTTTCGTGTGGGCGCAATCGCTGGACGTTTCGAATTTGGCAGCGGGGCTCTGCGAGAGACACATACACAGTGTTGCCCCATTACGAAGCAAAGCTTTTGGGGAAAGCGAATGTCTGTGTGGCAGCGAATGCAGTTCCAAGGGACAGTGAAAACCAGCTTCAGCATTCCGTGCTGGCAGCTTTCGTGTGGGCGCAATCGCTGGACGTTTCGAATTTGGCAGCGGGGCTCTGCGAGAGACACATACACAGTTTTGACCCTTTACCAAGCAAAGCTTTTGGGGAAAGCGAATGTCTGTGTGGCAGCGAATGCAGTTCCAAGGGACAGTGAAAACCAGCTACAGCATTCCGTGCTGGCAGCTTTCGTGTGGGCGCAATCGCTGGACGTTTCGAATTTGGCAGCGGGGCTCTGCGAGAGACACATACACAGTGTTGCCCCATTACGAAGCAAAGCTTTTGGGGAAAGCGAATGTCTGTGTGGCAGCGAATGCAGTTCCAAGGGGCAGTGAAAACCAGCTGCAGCATTCCGTGCTGGCAGCTTTCGTGTGGGAGAAATCGCTGGACGTTTCGAATTTGGCAGCGGGGCTCTGCAAGAGACACATACACAGTGTTCCCCATTACGAAGCAAAGCTTTTGGGGAAAGCGAATGTCTGTGTGGCAGCGAATGCAGTTCCAAGGGGCAGTGAAAACCAGCTACAGCATTCCGTGCTGGCAGCTTTCATGTGGGAGAAATCGCTGGACGTTTCGAATTTGGCAGCGGGGCTCTGCGAGAGACACATACACAGTGTTGCCCCATTACCAAGCAAAGCTTTTGGGGAAAGCGAATGTCTGTGTGGCAGCGAATGCAGTTCCAAGGGACAGTGAAAACCAGCTACTGCATTCCGTGCTGGCAGCTTTCGTGTGGGCGCAATCGCTGGACGTTTCGAATTTGGCAGCGGGGCTCTGCGAGAGACACATACACAGTGTTGCTCCATTACGAAGCAAAGCTTTTGGGGAAAGCGAATGTCTGTGTGGCAGCGAATGCAGTTCCAAGGGACAGTGAAAACCAGCTACTGCATTCCGTGCTGGCAGCTTTCGTGTGGGAGAAATCGCTGGACGTTTCGAATTTGGCAGCCTGGCTCTGCGAGAGACACATACACAGTGTTGCCCCATTACGAACCAAAGCTTTTGGGGAAAGTGAATGTCTGTGTGGCAGCGAATGCAGTTCCAAGGGGCAGTGAAAACCAGCTTCAGCATTCGGTGCTGGCAGCTTTCGTGTGGGAGCAATCGCTGGACGTTTCGAATTTGGTAGCGGGGCTCTGCGAGAGACACATACACAGTGTTGCCCCATTACGAAGCAAAGCTTTTGGGGAAAGCGAATGTCTGTGTGGCAGCGAATGCAGTTCCAAGGGACAGTGAAAACCAGCTACAGCATTCCGTGCTGGCAGCTTTCGTGTGGGCGCAATCGCTGGACGTTTCGAATTTGGTAGCGGTGCTCTGCGAGAGACACATACACAGTGTTGCCCCATTACCAAGCAAAGCTTTTGGGGAAAGCGAATGTCTGTGTGGCAGCGAATGCAGTTCCAAGGGGCAGTGAAAACCAGCTTCAGCATTCGGTGCTGGCAGCTTTCGTGTGGGAGAAATCGCTGGACGTTTCGAATTTGGCAGCGGGGCTCTGCGAGAGACACATACACAGTGTTGCCCCATTACCAAGCAAAGCTTTTGGGGAAAGCGAATGTCTGTGTGGCAGCGAATGCAGTTCCAAGGGACAGTGCAAACCAGCTACTGCATTCCGTGCTGGCAGCTTTCGTGTGGGAGAAATCGCTGGACATTTCGAATTTGGCAGCCGGGCTCTGCGAGAGACACATACACAGTGTTGCCCCATTACGAAGCAAAGCTTTTGGGGAAAGCGAATGTCTGTGTGGCAGCGAATGCAGTTCCAAGGGACAGTGAAAACCAGCTACTGCATTCCGTGCTGGCAGCTTTCGTGTGGGAGAAATCGCTGGACGTTTCGAATTTGGCAGCCGGGCTCTGCGAGAGACACATACACAGTGTTGCCCCATTACGAACCAAAGCTTTTGGGGAAAGCGAATGTCTGTGTGGCAGCGAATGCAGTTCCAAGGGACAGTGAAAACCAGCTACAGCATTCCGTGCTGGCAGCTTTCGTGTGGGCGAAATCGCTGGACGTTTCAAATTTGGCAGCCGGGCTCTGCGAGAGACACATACACAGTGTTGCCCCATTACGAACCAAAGCTTTTGGGGAAAGCGAATGCCTGTGTGGCAGCGAATGCAGTTCCAAGGGACAGTGAAAACTAGCTTCAGCATTCGGTGCTGGCAGCTTTCGTGTGGGCGCAATCGCTGGACGTTTCGAATTTGGCAGCGGGGCTCTGCGAGAGACACATACACAGTGTTGCCCCATTACGAAGCAAAGCTTTTGGGGAAAGCGAATGTCTGTGTGGCAGCGAATGCAGTTCCAAGGGACAGTGCAAACCAGCTACAGCATTCCGTGCTGGCAGCTTTCGTGTGGGCGCAATCGCTGGACGTTTCGAATTTGGCAGCCGGGCTCTGCGAGAGACATATACACAGTGTTGCCCCATTACCAAGCAAAGCTTTTGGGGAAAGCGAATGTCTGTGTGGCAGCGAATGCAGTTCCAAGGGGCAGTGAAAACCAGCTACTGCATTTCGTGCTGGCAGCTTTCGTGTGGGCGAAATCGCTGGACGTTTCGAATTTGGCAGCGGGGCTCTGCGAGAGACACATACACAGTGTTGCCCCATTACCAAGCAAAGCTTTTGGGGAAAGCGAATGTCTGTGTGGCAGCGAATGCAGTTCCAAGGGGCAGTGAAAACCAGCTTCAGCATTCGGTGCTGGCAGCTTTCGTGTGGGCGCAATCGCTGGACGTTTCGAATTTGGTAGCGGGGCTCTGCGAGAGACACATACACAGTGTTGCCCCATTACGAAGCAAAGCTTTTGGGGAAAGCGAATGTCTGTGTGGCAGCGAATGCAGTTCCAAGGGGCAGTGAAAACCAGCTTCAGCATTCCGTGCTGGCAGCTTTCGTGTGGGCGAAATCGCTGGACGTTTCAAATTTGGCAGCCGGGCTCTGCGAGAGACACATACACAGTGTTGCCCCATTACGAACCAAAGCTTTTGGGGAAAGCGAATGCCTGTGTGGCAGCGAATGCAGTTCCAAGGGACAGTGAAAACTAGCTTCAGCATTCGGTGCTGGCAGCTTTCGTGTGGGCGCAATCGCTGGACGTTTCGAATTTGGCAGCGGGGCTCTGCGAGAGACACATACACAGTGTTGCCCCTTTACGAAACAAAGCTTTTGGGGAAAGCGAATGTCTGTGTGGCAGCGAATGCAGTTCCAAGGGACAGTGAAAACCAGCTACAGCATTCCGTGCTGGCAGCTTTCGTGTGGGCGCAATCGCTGGACGTTTCGAATTTGGCAGCCGGGCTCTGCGAGAGACACATACACAGTGTTGCCCCATTACGAAGCAAAGCTTTTGGGGAAAGCGAATGTCTGTGTGGCAGCGAATGCAGTTCCAAGGGACAGTGAAAACCAGCTACTGCATTCCGTGCTGGCAGCTTTCGTGTGGGCGAAATCGCTTGACGTTTCCAAATTTGGCAGCCGGGCTCTGCGAGAGACACATACACAGTGTTGCCCCATTACGAAGCAAAGCTTTTGGGGAAAGCGAATGCCTGTGTGGCAGCGAATGCAGTTCCAAGGGACAGTGAAAACTAGCTTCAGCATTCGGTGCTGGCAGCTTTCGTGTGGGCGAAATCGCTGGACGTTTCGAATTTGGCAGCGGGGCTCTGCGAGAGACACATACACAGTGTTGCCCCATTACGAAGCAAAGCTTTTGGGGAAAGCGAATGTCTGTGTGGCAGCGAATGCAGTTCCAAGGGACAGTGAAAACCAGCTACAGCATTCCGTGCTGGCAGCTTTCGTGTGGGCGCAATCGCTGGACGTTTCGAATTTGGCAGCGGGGCTCTGCGAGAGACACATACACAGTGTTCCCCATTACGAAGCAAAGCTTTTGGGGAAAGCGAATGTCTGTGTGGCAGCGAATGCAGTTCCAAGGGACAGTGAAAACCAGCTACTGCATTCCGTGCTGGCAGCTTTCGTGTGGGAGAAATCGCTGGACGTTTCGAATTTGGCAGCCGGGCTCTGCGAGAGACACATACACAGTGTTGCCCCATTACGAACCAAAGCTTTTGGGGAAAGCGAATGTCTGTGTGGCAGCGAATGCAGTTCCAAGGGACAGTGAAAACCAGCTTCAGCATTCCGTGCTGGCAGCTTTCGTGTGGGCGAAATCGCTGGACGTTTCGAATTTGGCAGCCGGGCTCTGCGAGAGACACATACACAGTGTTGCCCCATTACGAACCAAAGCTTTTGGGGAAAGCGAATGCCTGTGTGGCAGCGAATGCAGTTCCAAGGGACAGTGAAAACTAGCTTCAGCATTCGGTGCTGGCAGCTTTCGTGTGGGCGCAATCGCTGGACGTTTCGAATTTGGCAGCGGGGCTCTGCGAGAGACACATACACAGTGTTGCCCCTTTACGAACCAAAGCTTTTGGGGAAAGCGAATGTCTGTGTGGCAGCGAATGCAGTTCCAAGGGACAGTGAAAACCAGCTACAGCATTCCGTGCTGGCAGCTTTCGTGTGGGCGCAATCGCTGGACGTTTCGAATTTGGCAGCGGGGCTCTGCGAGAGACACATACACAGTGTTGCCCCATTACGAAGCAAAGCTTTTGGGGAAAGCGAATGTCTGTGTGGCAGCGAATGCAGTTCCAAGGGACAGTGAAAACCAGCTTCAGCATTCCGTGCTGGCAGCTTTCGTGTGGGCGCAATCGCTGGACGTTTCGAATTTGGCAGCGGGGCTCTGCGAGAGACACATACACAGTTTTGACCCTTTACCAAGCAAAGCTTTTGGGGAAAGCGAATGTCTGTGTGGCAGCGAATGCAGTTCCAAGGGACAGTGAAATCCAGCTTCAGCATTCGGTGCTGGCAGCTTTCGTGTGGGCGCAATCGCTGGACGTTTCGAATTTGGCAGCGGGGCTCTGCGAGAGACACATACACAGTGTTGCCCCATTACGAAGCAAAGCTTTTGGGGAAAGCGAATGTCTGTGTGGCAGCGAATGCAGTTCCAAGGGACAGTGAAATCCAGCTTCAGCATTCGGTGCTGGCAGCTTTCGTGTGGGCGCAATCGCTGGACGTTTCGAATTTGGCAGCGGGGCTCTGCGAGAGACACATACACAGTGTTGCCCCATTACGAAGCAAAGCTTTTGGGGAAAGCGAATGTCTGTGTGGCAGCGAATGCAGTTCCAAGGGGCAGTGAAAACCAGCTGCAGCATTCCGTGCTGGCAGCTTTCGTGTGGGAGAAATCGCTGGACGTTTCGAATTTGGCAGCGGGGCTCTGCGAGAGACACATACACAGTGTTCCCCATTACGAAGCAAAGCTTTTGGGGAAAGCGAATGCCTGTGTGGCAGCGAATGCAGTTCCAAGGGACAGTGAAAACTAGCTTCAGCATTCGGTGCTGGCAGCTTTCGTGTGGGCGAAATCGCTGGACGTTTCGAATTTGGCAGCGGGGCTCTGCGAGAGACACATACACAGTGTTGCCCCATTACGAACCAAAGCTTTTGGGGAAAGCGAATGTCTGTGTGGCAGCGAATGCAGTTCCAAGGGACAGTGAAAACCAGCTTCAGCATTCCGTGCTGGCAGCTTTCGTGTGGGCGAAATCGCTGGACGTTTCGAATTTGGCAGCCGGGCTCTGCGAGAGACACATACACAGTGTTGCCCCATTACGAACCAAAGCTTTTGGGGAAAGCGAATGCCTGTGTGGCAGCGAATGCAGTTCCAAGGGACAGTGAAAACTAGCTTCAGCATTCGGTGCTGGCAGCTTTCGTGTGGGCGCAATCGCTGGACGTTTCGAATTTGGCAGCGGGGCTCTGCGAGAGACACATACACAGTGTTGCCCCTTTACGAACCAAAGCTTTTGGGGAAAGCGAGTGTCTGTGTGGCAGCGAATGCAGTTCCAAGGGACAGTGAAAACCAGCTACAGCATTCCGTGCTGGCAGCTTTCGTGTGGGCGCAATCGCTGGACGTTTCGAATTTGGCAGCGGGGCTCTGCGAGAGACACATACACAGTGTTGCCCCATTACGAAGCAAAGCTTTTGGGGAAAGCGAATGTCTGTGTGGCAGCGAATGCAGTTCCAAGGGACAGTGAAAACCAGCTTCAGCATTCGGTGCTGGCAGCTTTCGTGTGGGCGCAATCGCTGGACGTTTCGAATTTGGCAGCGGGGCTCTGCGAGAGACACATACACAGTTTTGACCCTTTACCAAGCAAAGCTTTTGGGGAAAGCGAATGTCTGTGTGGCAGCGAATGCAGTTCCAAGGGACAGTGAAAACCAGCTACAGCATTCCGTGCTGGCAGCTTTCGTGTGGGCGCAATCGCTGGACGTTTCGAATTTGGCAGCGGGGCTCTGCGAGAGACACATACACAGTGTTGCCCCATTACGAAGCAAAGCTTTTGGGGAAAGCGAATGTCTGTGTGGCAGCGAATGCAGTTCCAAGGGGCAGTGAAAACCAGCTGCAGCATTCCGTGCTGGCAGCTTTCGTGTGGGAGAAATCGCTGGACGTTTCGAATTTGGCAGCGGGGCTCTGCGAGAGACACATACACAGTGTTGCCCCATTACGAAGCAAAGCTTTTGGGGAAAGCGAATGTCTGTGTGGCAGCGAATGCAGTTCCAAGGGGCAGTGAAAACCAGCTACAGCATTCCGTGCTGGCAGCTTTCATGTGGGAGAAATCGCTGGACGTTTCGAATTTGGCAGCGGGGCTCTGCGAGAGACACATACACAGTGTTGCCCCATTACCAAGCAAAGCTTTTGGGGAAAGCGAATGTCTGTGTGGCAGCGAATGCAGTTCCAAGGGACAGTGAAAACCAGCTACTGCATTCCGTGCTGGCAGCTTTCGTGTGGGCGCAATCGCTGGACGTTTCGAATTTGGCAGCGGGGCTCTGCGAGAGACACATACACAGTGTTGCCCCATTACGAAGCAAAGCTTTTGGGGAAAGCGAATGTCTGTGTGGCAGCGAATGCAGTTCCAAGGGACAGTGAAAACCAGCTACTGCATTCCGTGCTGGCAGCTTTCGTGTGGGAGAAATCGCTGGACGTTTCGAATTTGGCAGCCGGGCTCTGCGAGAGACACATACACAGTGTTGCCCCATTACGAACCAAAGCTTTTGGGGAAAGTGAATGTCTGTGTGGCAGCGAATGCAGTTCCAAGGGGCAGTGAAAACCAGCTACAGCATTCCGTGCTGGCAGCTTTCGTGTGGGCGCAATCGCTGGACGTTTCGAATTTGGTAGCGGGGCTCTGCGAGAGACACATACACAGTGTTGCCCCATTACGAAGCAAAGCTTTTGGGGAAAGCGAATGTCTGTGTGGCAGCGAATGCATTTCCAGGGACAGTGAAAACCAGCTAGAGCATTCCGTGCTGGCAGCTTTCGTGTGGGCGCAATCGCTGGACGTTTCGAATTTGGCAGCCGGGCTCTGCGAGAGACACATACACAGTGTTGCCCCATTACCAAGCAAAGCTTTTGGGGAAAGCGAATGTCTGTGTGGCAGCGAATGCAGTTCCAAGGGACAGTGAAAACCAGCTACGGCATTTCGTGCTGGCAGCTTTCGTGTGGGCGAAATCGCTGGACGTTTCGAATTTGGCAGCGGGGCTCTGCGAGAGACACATACACAGTGTTGCCCCATTACGAAGCAAAGCTTTTGGGGAAAGCGAATGTCTGTGTGGCAGCGAATGCAGTTCCAAGGGGCAGTGAAAACCAGCTTCAGCATTCGGTGCTGGCAGCTTTCGTGTGGGCGCAATCGCTGGACGTTTCGAATTTGGTAGCGGGGCTCTGCGAGAGACACATACACAGTGTTGCCCCATTACGAAGCAAAGCTTTTGGGGAAAGCGAATGTCTGTGTGGCAGCGAATGCAGTTCCAAGGGGCAGTGAAAACCAGCTTCAGCATTCCGTGCTGGCAGCTTTCGTGTGGGCGAAATCGCTGGACGTTTCAAATTTGGCAGCCGGGCTCTGCGAGAGACACATACACAGTGTTGCCCATTACGAACCAAAGCTTTTGGGGAAAGCGAATGCCTGTGTGGCAGCGAATGCAGTTCCAAGGGACAGTGAAAACTAGCTTCAGCATTCGGTGCTGGCAGCTTTCGTGTGGGCGCAATCGCTGGACGTTTCGAATTTGGCAGCCGGGCTCTGCGAGAGACACATACACAGTGTTGCCCCATTACGAACCAAAGCTTTTGGGGAAAGCGAATGCCTGTGTGGCAGCGAATGCAGTTCCAAGGGACAGTGAAAACTAGCTTCAGCATTCGGTGCTGGCAGCTTTCGTGTGGGCGCAATCGCTGGACGTTTCGAATTTGGCAGCGGGGCTCTGCGAGAGACACATACACAGTGTTGCCCCTTTACGAACCAAAGCTTTTGGGGAAAGCGAATGTCTGTGTGGCAGCGAATGCAGTTCCAAGGGACAGTGAAAACCAGCTACAGCATTCCGTGCTGGCAGCTTTCGTGTGGGCGCAATCGCTGGACGTTTCGAATTTGGCAGCGGGGCTCTGCGAGAGACACATACACAGTGTTGCCCCATTACGAAGCAAAGCTTTTGGGGAAAGCGAATGTCTGTGTGGCAGCGAATGCAGTTCCAAGGGACAGTGAAAACCAGCTTCAGCATTCCGTGCTGGCAGCTTTCGTGTGGGCGCAATCGCTGGACGTTTCGAATTTGGCAGCGGGGCTCTGCGAGAGACACATACACAGTTTTGACCCTTTACCAAGCAAAGCTTTTGGGGAAAGCGAATGTCTGTGTGGCAGCGAATGCAGTTCCAAGGGACAGTGAAATCCAGCTTCAGCATTCGGTGCTGGCAGCTTTCGTGTGGGCGCAATCGCTGGACGTTTCGAATTTGGCAGCGGGGCTCTGCGAGAGACACATACACAGTGTTGCCCCATTACGAAGCAAAGCTTTTGGGGAAAGCGAATGTCTGTGTGGCAGCGAATGCAGTTCCAAGGGACAGTGAAATCCAGCTTCAGCATTCGGTGCTGGCAGCTTTCGTGTGGGCGCAATCGCTGGACGTTTCGAATTTGGCAGCCGGGCTCTGCGAGAGACACATACACAGTGTTGCCCCATTACGAAGCAAAGCTTTTGGGGAAAGCGAATGTCTGTGTGGCAGCGAATGCAGTTCCAAGGGACAGTGAAAACCAGCTGCAGCATTCCGTGCTGGCAGCTTTCGTGTGGGAGAAATCGCTGGACGTTTCGAATTTGGCAGCGGGGCTCTGCGAGAGACACATACACAGTGTTCCCCATTACGAAGCAAAGCTTTTGGGGAAAGCGAATGCCTGTGTGGCAGCGAATGCAGTTCCAAGGGACAGTGAAAACTAGCTTCAGCATTCGGTGCTGGCAGCTTTCGTGTGGGCGAAATCGCTGGACGTTTCGAATTTGGCAGCGGGGCTCTGCGAGAGACACATACACAGTGTTGCCCCATTACGAACCAAAGCTTTTGGGGAAAGCGAATGTCTGTGTGGCAGCGAATGCAGTTCCAAGGGACAGTGAAATCCAGCTTCAGCATTCGGTGCTGGCAGCTTTCGTGTGGGCGCAATCGCTGGACGTTTCGAATTTGGCAGCGGGGCTCTGCGAGAGACACATACACAGTGTTGCCCCATTACGAAGCAAAGCTTTTGGGGAAAGCGAATGTCTGTGTGGCAGCGAATGCAGTTCCAAGGGGCAGTGAAAACCAGCTTCAGCATTCCGTGCTGGCAGCTTTCGTGTGGGAGAAATCGCTGGACGTTTCGAATTTGGCAGCGGGGCTCTGCGAGAGACACATACACAGTGTTCCCCATTACGAAGCAAAGCTTTTGGGGAAAGCGAATGCCTGTGTGGCAGCGAATGCAGTTCCAAGGGACAGTGAAAACTAGCTTCAGCATTCGGTGCTGGCAGCTTTCGTGTGGGCGAAATCGCTGGACGTTTCGAATTTGGCAGCGGGGCTCTGCGAGAGACACATACACAGTGTTGCCCCATTACGAACCAAAGCTTTTGGGGAAAGCGAATGTCTGTGTGGCAGCGAATGCAGTTCCAAGGGACAGTGAAAACCAGCTTCAGCATTCCGTGCTGGCAGCTTTCGTGTGGGCGAAATCGCTGGACGTTTCGAATTTGGCAGCCGGGCTCTGCGAGAGACACATACACAGTGTTGCCCCATTACGAACCAAAGCTTTTGGGGAAAGCGAATGCCTGTGTGGCAGCGAATGCAGTTCCAAGGGACAGTGAAAACTAGCTTCAGCATTCGGTGCTGGCAGCTTTCGTGTGGGCGCAATCGCTGGACGTTTCGAATTTGGCAGCGGGGCTCTGCGAGAGACACATACACAGTGTTGCCCCTTTACGAACCAAAGCTTTTGGGGAAAGCGAATGTCTGTGTGGCAGCGAATGCAGTTCCAAGGGACAGTGAAAACCAGCTTCAGCATTCGGTGCTGGCAGCTTTCGTGTGGGCGCAATCGCTGGACGTTTCGAATTTGGCAGCGGGGCTCTGCGAGAGACACATACACAGTGTTGCCCCATTACGAAGCAAAGCTTTTGGGGAAAGCGAATGTCTGTGTGGCAGCGAATGCAGTTCCAAGGGACAGTGAAAACCAGCTTCAGCATTCCGTGCTGGCAGCTTTCGTGTGGGCGCAATCGCTGGACGTTTCGAATTTGGCAGCGGGGCTCTGCGAGAGACACATACACAGTGTTCCCCATTACGAAGCAAAGCTTTTGGGGAAAGCGAATGCCTGTGTGGCAGCGAATGCAGTTCCAAGGGACAGTGAAAACTAGCTTCAGCATTCGGTGCTGGCAGCTTTCGTGTGGGCGAAATCGCTGGACGTTTCGAATTTGGCAGCGGGGCTCTGCGAGAGACACATACACAGTGTTGCCCCATTACGAACCAAAGCTTTTGGGGAAAGCGAATGTCTGTGTGGCAGCGAATGCAGTTCCAAGGGACAGTGAAAACCAGCTTCAGCATTCCGTGCTGGCAGCTTTCGTGTGGGCGAAATCGCTGGACGTTTCGAATTTGGCAGCCGGGCTCTGCGAGAGACACATACACAGTGTTGCCCCATTACGAACCAAAGCTTTTGGGGAAAGCGAATGCCTGTGTGGCAGCGAATGCAGTTCCAAGGGACAATGAAAACTAGCTTCAGCATTCGGTGCTGGCAGCTTTCGTGTGGGCGCAATCGCTGGACGTTTCGAATTTGGCAGCGGGGCTCTGCGAGAGACACATACACAGTGTTGCCCCTTTACGAACCAAAGCTTTTGGGGAAAGCGAATGTCTGTGTGGCAGCGAATGCAGTTCCAAGGGACAGTGAAAACCAGCTACAGCATTCCGTGCTGGCAGCTTTCGTGTGGGCGCAATCGCTGGACGTTTCGAATTTGGCAGCGGGGCTCTGCGAGAGACACATACACAGTGTTGCCCCATTACGAAGCAAAGCTTTTGGGGAAAGCGAATGTCTGTGTGGCAGCGAATGCAGTTCCAAGGGACAGTGAAAACCAGCTTCAGCATTCCGTGCTGGCAGCTTTCGTGTGGGCGCAATCGCTGGACGTTTCGAATTTGGCAGCGGGGCTCTGCGAGAGACACATACACAGTGTTGCCCCATTACGAAGCAAAGCTTTTGGGGAAAGCGAATGTCTGTGTGGCAGCGAATGCAGTTCCAAGGGACAGTGAAAACCAGCTTCAGCATTCCGTGCTGGCAGCTTTCGTGTGGGCGCAATCGCTGGACGTTTCGAATTTGGCAGCGGGGCTCTGCGAGAGACACATACACAGTGTTCCCCATTACGAAGCAAAGCTTTTGGGGAAAGCGAATGCCTGTGTGGCAGCGAATGCAGTTCCAAGGGACAGTGAAAACTAGCTTCAGCATTCGGTGCTGGCAGCTTTCGTGTGGGCGAAATCGCTGGACGTTTCGAATTTGGCAGCGGGGCTCTGCGAGAGACACATACACAGTGTTGCCCCATTACGAACCAAAGCTTTTGGGGAAAGCGAATGTCTGTGTGGCAGCGAATGCAGTTCCAAGGGACAGTGAAAACCAGCTTCAGCATTCCGTGCTGGCAGCTTTCGTGTGGGCGAAATCGCTGGACGTTTCGAATTTGGCAGCCGGGCTCTGCGAGAGACACATACACAGTGTTGCCCCATTACGAACCAAAGCTTTTGGGGAAAGCGAATGCCTGTGTGGCAGCGAATGCAGTTCCAAGGGACAGTGAAAACTAGCTTCAGCATTCGGTGCTGGCAGCTTTCGTGTGGGCGCAATCGCTGGACGTTTCGAATTTGGCAGCGGGGCTCTGCGAGAGACACATACACAGTGTTGCCCCTTTACGAACCAAAGCTTTTGGGGAAAGCGAATGTCTGTGTGGCAGCGAATGCAGTTCCAAGGGACAGTGAAAACCAGCTACAGCATTCCGTGCTGGCAGCTTTCGTGTGGGCGCAATCGCTGGACGTTTCGAATTTGGCAGCGGGGCTCTGCGAGAGACACATACACAGTGTTGCCCCATTACGAAGCAAAGCTTTTGGGGAAAGCGAATGTCTGTGTGGCAGCGAATGCAGTTCCAAGGGACAGTGAAAACCAGCTTCAGCATTCCGTGCTGGCAGCTTTCGTGTGGGCGCAATCGCTGGACGTTTCGAATTTGGCAGCGGGGCTCTGCGAGAGACACATACACAGTTTTGACCCTTTACCAAGCAAAGCTTTTGGGGAAAGCGAATGTCTGTGTGGCAGCGAATGCAGTTCCAAGGGACAGTGAAAACCAGCTACAGCATTCCGTGCTGGCAGCTTTCGTGTGGGCGCAATCGCTGGACGTTTCGAATTTGGCAGCGGGGCTCTGCGAGAGACACATACACAGTGTTGCCCCATTACGAAGCAAAGCTTTTGGGGAAAGCGAATGTCTGTGTGGCAGCGAATGCAGTTCCAAGGGGCAGTGAAAACCAGCTGCAGCATTCCGTGCTGGCAGCTTTCGTGTGGGAGAAATCGCTGGACGTTTCGAATTTGGCAGCGGGGCTCTGCGAGAGACACATACACAGTGTTCCCCATTACGAAGCAAAGCTTTTGGGGAAAGCGAATGTCTGTGTGGCAGCGAATGCAGTTCCAAGGGACAGTGAAAACCAGCTACAGCATTCCGTGCTGGCAGCTTTCATGTGGGAGAAATCGCTGGACGTTTCGAATTTGGCAGCGGGGCTCTGCGAGAGACACATACACAGTGTTGCCCCATTACCAAGCAAAGCTTTTGGGGAAAGCGAATGTCTGTGTGGCAGCGAATGCAGTTCCAAGGGACAGTGAAAACCAGCTACTGCATTCCGTGCTGGCAGCTTTCGTGTGGGCGCAATCGCTGGACGTTTCGAATTTGGCAGCCGGGCTCTGCGAGAGACACATACACAGTGTTGCCCCATTACGAAGCAAAGCTTTTGGGGAAAGCGAATGTCTGTGTGGCAGCGAATGCAGTTCCAAGGGACAGTGAAAACCAGCTACTGCATTCCGTGCTGGCAGCTTTCGTGTGGGAGAAATCGCTGGACGTTTCGAATTTGGCAGCCGGGCTCTGCGAGAGACACATACACAGTGTTGCCCCATTACGAACCAAAGCTTTTGGGGAAAGCGAATGTCTGTGTGGCAGCGAATGCAGTTCCAAGGGACAGTGAAAACCAGCTACAGCATTCCGTGCTGGCAGCTTTCGTGTGGGCGAAATCGCTGGACGTTTCAAATTTGGCAGCCGGGCTCTGCGAGAGACACATACACAGTGTTGCCCCATTACGAACCAAAGCTTTTGGGGAAAGCGAATGCCTGTGTGGCAGCGAATGCAGTTCCAAGGGACAGTGAAAACTAGCTTCAGCATTCGGTGCTGGCAGCTTTCGTGTGGGCGCAATCGCTGGACGTTTCGAATTTGGCAGCGGGGCTCTGCGAGAGACACATACACAGTGTTGCCCCATTACGAAGCAAAGCTTTTGGGGAAAGCGAATGTCTGTGTGGCAGCGAATGCAGTTCCAAGGGACAGTGAAAACCAGCTACAGCATTCCGTGCTGGCAGCTTTCGTGTGGGCGCAATCGCTGGACGTTTCGAATTTGGCAGCGGGGCTCTGCGAGAGACACATACACAGTGTTGCCCCATTACCAAGCAAAGCTTTTGGGGAAAGCGAATGTCTGTGTGGCAGCGAATGCAGTTCCAAGGGGCAGTGAAAACCAGCTTCAGCATTCGGTGCTGGCAGCTTTCGTGTGGGCGCAATCGCTGGACGTTTCGAATTTGGTAGCGGGGCTCTGCGAGAGACACATACACAGTGTTGCCCCATTACGAAGCAAAGCTTTTGGGGAAAGCGAATGTCTGTGTGGCAGCGAATGCAGTTCCAAGGGGCAGTGAAAACCAGCTTCAGCATTCCGTGCTGGCAGCTTTCGTGTGGGCGAAATCGCTGGACGTTTCAAATTTGGCAGCCGGGCTCTGCGAGAGACACATACACAGTGTTGCCCCATTACGAACCAAAGCTTTTGGGGAAAGCGAATGCCTGTGTGGCAGCGAATGCAGTTCCAAGGGACAGTGAAAACTAGCTTCAGCATTCGGTGCTGGCAGCTTTCGTGTGGGCGCAATCGCTGGACGTTTCGAATTTGGCAGCGGGGCTCTGCGAGAGACACATACACAGTGTTGCCCCTTTACGAAACAAAGCTTTTGGGGAAAGCGAATGTCTGTGTGGCAGCGAATGCAGTTCCAAGGGACAGTGAAAACCAGCTACAGCATTCCGTGCTGGCAGCTTTCGTGTGGGCGCAATCGCTGGACGTTTCGAATTTGGCAGCCGGGCTCTGCGAGAGACACATACACAGTGTTGCCCCATTACGAAGCAAAGCTTTTGGGGAAAGCGAATGTCTGTGTGGCAGCGAATGCAGTTCCAAGGGACAGTGAAAACCAGCTACTGCATTCCGTGCTGGCAGCTTTCGTGTGGGCGAAATCGCTTGACGTTTCCAAATTTGGCAGCCGGGCTCTGCGAGAGACACATACACAGTGTTGCCCCATTACGAAGCAAAGCTTTTGGGGAAAGCGAATGTCTGTGTGGCAGCGAATGCAGTTCCAAGGGACAGTGAAAACCAGCTGCAGCATTCCGTGCTGGCAGCTTTCGTGTGGGAGAAATCGCTGGACGTTTCGAATTTGGCAGCGGGGCTCTGCGAGAGACACATACACAGTGTTCCCCATTACGAAGCAAAGCTTTTGGGGAAAGCGAATGCCTGTGTGGCAGCGAATGCAGTTCCAAGGGACAGTGAAAACTAGCTTCAGCATTCGGTGCTGGCAGCTTTCGTGTGGGCGAAATCGCTGGACGTTTCGAATTTGGCAGCGGGGCTCTGCGAGAGACACATACACAGTGTTGCCCCATTACGAACCAAAGCTTTTGGGGAAAGCGAATGTCTGTGTGGCAGCGAATGCAGTTCCAAGGGACAGTGAAATCCAGCTTCAGCATTCGGTGCTGGCAGCTTTCGTGTGGGCGCAATCGCTGGACGTTTCGAATTTGGCAGCGGGGCTCTGCGAGAGACACATACACAGTGTTGCCCCATTACGAAGCAAAGCTTTTGGGGAAAGCGAATGTCTGTGTGGCAGCGAATGCAGTTCCAAGGGGCAGTGAAAACCAGCTTCAGCATTCCGTGCTGGCAGCTTTCGTGTGGGAGAAATCGCTGGACGTTTCGAATTTGGCAGCGGGGCTCTGCGAGAGACACATACACAGTGTTCCCCATTACGAAGCAAAGCTTTTGGGGAAAGCGAATGCCTGTGTGGCAGCGAATGCAGTTCCAAGGGACAGTGAAAACTAGCTTCAGCATTCGGTGCTGGCAGCTTTCGTGTGGGCGAAATCGCTGGACGTTTCGAATTTGGCAGCGGGGCTCTGCGAGAGACACATACACAGTGTTGCCCCATTACGAACCAAAGCTTTTGGGGAAAGCGAATGTCTGTGTGGCAGCGAATGCAGTTCCAAGGGACAGTGAAAACCAGCTTCAGCATTCCGTGCTGGCAGCTTTCGTGTGGGCGAAATCGCTGGACGTTTCGAATTTGGCAGCCGGGCTCTGCGAGAGACACATACACAGTGTTGCCCCATTACGAACCAAAGCTTTTGGGGAAAGCGAATGCCTGTGTGGCAGCGAATGCAGTTCCAAGGGACAGTGAAAACTAGCTTCAGCATTCGGTGCTGGCAGCTTTCGTGTGGGCGCAATCGCTGGACGTTTCGAATTTGGCAGCGGGGCTCTGCGAGAGACACATACACAGTGTTGCCCCTTTACGAACCAAAGCTTTTGGGGAAAGCGAATGTCTGTGTGGCAGCGAATGCAGTTCCAAGGGACAGTGAAAACCAGCTACAGCATTCGGTGCTGGCAGCTTTCGTGTGGGCGCAATCGCTGGACGTTTCGAATTTGGCAGCGGGGCTCTGCGAGAGACACATACACAGTGTTGCCCCATTACGAAGCAAAGCTTTTGGGGAAAGCGAATGTCTGTGTGGCAGCGAATGCAGTTCCAAGGGACAGTGAAAACCAGCTTCAGCATTCCGTGCTGGCAGCTTTCGTGTGGGCGCAATCGCTGGACGTTTCGAATTTGGCAGCGGGGCTCTGCGAGAGACACATACACAGTGTTGCCCCATTACGAAGCAAAGCTTTTGGGGAAAGCGAATGTCTGTGTGGCAGCGAATGCAGTTCCAAGGGGCAGTGAAAACCAGCTGCAGCATTCCGTGCTGGCAGCTTTCGTGTGGGAGAAATCGCTGGACGTTTCGAATTTGGCAGCGGGGCTCTGCGAGAGACACATACACAGTGTTCCCCATTACGAAGCAAAGCTTTTGGGGAAAGCGAATGCCTGTGTGGCAGCGAATGCAGTTCCAAGGGACAGTGAAAACTAGCTTCAGCATTCGGTGCTGGCAGCTTTCGTGTGGGCGAAATCGCTGGACGTTTCGAATTTGGAAGCGGGGCTCTGCGAGAGACACATACACAGTGTTGCCCCATTACGAACCAAAGCTTTTGGGGAAAGCGAATGTCTGTGTGGCAGCGAATGCAGTTCCAAGGGACAGTGAAAACCAGCTTCAGCATTCCGTGCTGGCAGCTTTCGTGTGGGCGAAATCGCTGGACGTTTCGAATTTGGCAGCCGGGCTCTGCGAGAGACACATACACAGTGTTGCCCCATTACGAACCAAAGCTTTTGGGGAAAGCGAATGCCTGTGTGGCAGCGAATGCAGTTCCAAGGGACAGTGAAAACTAGCTTCAGCATTCGGTGCTGGCAGCTTTCGTGTGGGCGCAATCGCTGGACGTTTCGAATTTGGCAGCGGGGCTCTGCGAGAGACACATACACAGTGTTGCCCCTTTACGAACCAAAGCTTTTGGGGAAAGCGAATGTCTGTGTGGCAGCGAATGCAGTTCCAAGGGACAGTGAAAACCAGCTACAGCATTCCGTGCTGGCAGCTTTCGTGTGGGCGCAATCGCTGGACGTTTCGAATTTGGCAGCGGGGCTCTGCGAGAGACACATACACAGTGTTGCCCCATTACGAAGCAAAGCTTTTGGGGAAAGCGAATGTCTGTGTGGCAGCGAATGCAGTTCCAAGGGACAGTGAAAACCAGCTTCAGCATTCCGTGCTGGCAGCTTTCGTGTGGGCGCAATCGCTGGACGTTTCGAATTTGGCAGCGGGGCTCTGCGAGAGACACATACACAGTTTTGACCCTTTACCAAGCAAAGCTTTTGGGGAAAGCGAATGTCTGTGTGGCAGCGAATGCAGTTCCAAGGGACAGTGAAAACCAGCTACAGCATTCCGTGCTGGCAGCTTTCGTGTGGGCGCAATCGCTGGACGTTTCGAATTTGGCAGCGGGGCTCTGCGAGAGACACATACACAGTGTTGCCCCATTACGAAGCAAAGCTTTTGGGGAAAGCGAATGTCTGTGTGGCAGCGAATGCAGTTCCAAGGGGCAGTGAAAACCAGCTGCAGCATTCCGTGCTGGCAGCTTTCGTGTGGGAGAAATCGCTGGACGTTTCGAATTTGGCAGCGGGGCTCTGCGAGAGACACATACACAGTGTTCCCCATTACGAAGCAAAGCTTTTGGGGAAAGCGAATGTCTGTGTGGCAGCGAATGCAGTTCCAAGGGACAGTGAAAACCAGCTACAGCATTCCGTGCTGGCAGCTTTCATGTGGGAGAAATCGCTGGACGTTTCGAATTTGGCAGCGGGGCTCTGCGAGAGACACATACACAGTGTTGCCCCATTACCAAGCAAAGCTTTTGGGGAAAGCGAATGTCTGTGTGGCAGCGAATGCAGTTCCAAGGGACAGTGAAAACCAGCTACTGCATTCCGTGCTGGCAGCTTTCGTGTGGGCGCAATCGCTGGACGTTTCGAATTTGGCAGCGGGGCTCTGCGAGAGACACATACACAGTGTTGCTCCATTACGAAGCAAAGCTTTTGGGGAAAGCGAATGTCTGTGTGGCAGCGAATGCAGTTCCAAGGGACAGTGAAAACCAGCTACTGCATTCCGTGCTGGCAGCTTTCGTGTGGGAGAAATCGCTGGACGTTTCGAATTTGGCAGCCTGGCTCTGCGAGAGACACATACACAGTGTTGCCCCATTACGAACCAAAGCTTTTGGGGAAAGTGAATGTCTGTGTGGCAGCGAATGCAGTTCCAAGGGGCAGTGAAAACCAGCTTCAGCATTCGGTGCTGGCAGCTTTCGTGTGGGCGCAATCGCTGGACGTTTCGAATTTGGTAGCGGGGCTCTGCGAGAGACACATACACAGTGTTGCCCCATTACGAAGCAAAGCTTTTGGGGAAAGCGAATGTCTGTGTGGCAGCGAATGCAGTTCCAAGGGACAGTGAAAACCAGCTACAGCATTCCGTGCTGGCAGCTTTCGTGTGGGCGCAATCGCTGGACGTTTCGAATTTGGTAGCGGTGCTCTGCGAGAGACACATACACAGTGTTGCCCCATTACCAAGCAAAGCTTTTGGGGAAAGCGAATGTCTGTGTGGCAGCGAATGCAGTTCCAAGGGGCAGTGAAAACCAGCTTCAGCATTCGGTGCTGGCAGCTTTCGTGTGGGAGAAATCGCTGGATGTTTCGAATTTGGCAGCGGGGCTCTGCGAGAGACACATACACAGTGTTGCCCCATTACCAAGCAAAGCTTTTGGGGAAAGCGAATGTCTGTGTGGCAGCGAATGCAGTTCCAAGGGACAGTGCAAACCAGCTACTGCATTCCGTGCTGGCAGCTTTCGTGTGGGAGAAATCGCTGGACATTTCGAATTTGGCAGCCGGGCTCTGCGAGAGACACATACACAGTGTTGCCCCATTACGAAGCAAAGCTTTTGGGGAAAGCGAATGTCTGTGTGGCAGCGAATGCAGTTCCAAGGGACAGTGAAAACCAGCTACTGCATTCCGTGCTGGCAGCTTTCGTGTGGGAGAAATCGCTGGACGTTTCGAATTTGGCAGCCGGGCTCTGCGAGAGACACATACACAGTGTTGCCCCATTACGAACCAAAGCTTTTGGGGAAAGCGAATGTCTGTGTGGCAGCGAATGCAGTTCCAAGGGACAGTGAAAACCAGCTACAGCATTCCGTGCTGGCAGCTTTCGTGTGGGCGAAATCGCTGGACGTTTCAAATTTGGCAGCCGGGCTCTGCGAGAGACACATACACAGTGTTGCCCCATTACGAACCAAAGCTTTTGGGGAAAGCGAATGCCTGTGTGGCAGCGAATGCAGTTCCAAGGGACAGTGAAAACTAGCTTCAGCATTCGGTGCTGGCAGCTTTCGTGTGGGCGCAATCGCTGGACGTTTCGAATTTGGCAGCGGGGCTCTGCGAGAGACACATACACAGTGTTGCCCCATTACGAAGCAAAGCTTTTGGGGAAAGCGAATGTCTGTGTGGCAGCGAATGCAGTTCCAAGGGACAGTGAAAACCAGCTACAGCATTCCGTGCTGGCAGCTTTCGTGTGGGCGCAATCGCTGGACGTTTCGAATTTGGCAGCCGGGCTCTGCGAGAGACATATACACAGTGTTGCCCCATTACGAAGCAAAGCTTTTGGGGAAAGCGAATGTCTGTGTGGCAGCGAATGCAGTTCCAAGGGGCAGTGAAAACCAGCTACTGCATTTCGTGCTGGCAGCTTTCGTGTGGGCGAAATCGCTGGACGTTTCGAATTTGGCAGCGGGGCTCTGCGAGAGACACATACACAGTGTTGCCCCATTACCAAGCAAAGCTTTTGGGGAAAGCGAATGTCTGTGTGGCAGCGAATGCAGTTCCAAGGGGCAGTGAAAACCAGCTTCAGCATTCGGTGCTGGCAGCTTTCGTGTGGGCGCAATCGCTGGACGTTTCGAATTTGGTAGCGGGGCTCTGCGAGAGACACATACACAGTGTTGCCCCATTACGAAGCAAAGCTTTTGGGGAAAGCGAATGTCTGTGTGGCAGCGAATGCAGTTCCAAGGGGCAGTGAAAACCAGCTTCAGCATTCCGTGCTGGCAGCTTTCGTGTGGGCGAAATCGCTGGACGTTTCAAATTTGGCAGCCGGGCTCTGCGAGAGACACATACACAGTGTTGCCCCATTACGAACCAAAGCTTTTGGGGAAAGCGAATGCCTGTGTGGCAGCGAATGCAGTTCCAAGGGACAGTGAAAACTAGCTTCAGCATTCGGTGCTGGCAGCTTTCGTGTGGGCGCAATCGCTGGACGTTTCGAATTTGGCAGCGGGGCTCTGCGAGAGACACATACACAGTGTTGCCCCTTTACGAAACAAAGCTTTTGGGGAAAGCGAATGTCTGTGTGGCAGCGAATGCAGTTCCAAGGGACAGTGAAAACCAGCTACAGCATTCCGTGCTGGCAGCTTTCGTGTGGGCGCAATCGCTGGACGTTTCGAATTTGGCAGCCGGGCTCTGCGAGAGACACATACACAGTGTTGCCCCATTACGAAGCAAAGCTTTTGGGGAAAGCGAATGTCTGTGTGGCAGCGAATGCAGTTCCAAGGGACAGTGAAAACCAGCTACTGCATTCCGTGCTGGCAGCTTTCGTGTGGGCGAAATCGCTTGACGTTTCCAAATTTGGCAGCCGGGCTCTGCGAGAGACACATACACAGTGTTGCCCCATTACGAAGCAAAGCTTTTGGGGAAAGCGAATGCCTGTGTGGCAGCGAATGCAGTTCCAAGGGGCAGTGAAAACCAGCTGCAGCATTCCGTGCTGGCAGCTTTCGTGTGGGAGAAATCGCTGGACGTTTCGAATTTGGCAGCGGGGCTCTGCGAGAGACACATACACAGTGTTCCCCATTACGAAGCAAAGCTTTTGGGGAAAGCGAATGTCTGTGTGGCAGCGAATGCAGTTCCAAGGGACAGTGAAAACCAGCTACAGCATTCCGTGCTGGCAGCTTTCATGTGGGAGAAATCGCTGGACGTTTCGAATTTGGCAGCGGGGCTCTGCGAGAGACACATACACAGTGTTGCCCCATTACCAAGCAAAGCTTTTGGGGAAAGCGAATGTCTGTGTGGCAGCGAATGCAGTTCCAAGGGACAGTGAAAACCAGCTACAGCATTCCGTGCTGGCAGCTTTCGTGTGGGCGCAATCGCTGGACGTTTCGAATTTGGTAGCGGTGCTCTGCGAGAGACACATACACAGTGTTGCCCCATTACCAAGCAAAGCTTTTGGGGAAAGCGAATGTCTGTGTGGCAGCGAATGCAGTTCCAAGGGACAGTGCAAACCAGCTACTGCATTCCGTGCTGGCAGCTTTCGTGTGGGAGAAATCGCTGGACATTTCGAATTTGGCAGCCGGGCTCTGCGAGAGACACATACACAGTGTTGCCCCATTACGAAGCAAAGCTTTTGGGGAAAGCGAATGTCTGTGTGGCAGCGAATGCAGTTCCAAGGGACAGTGAAAACCAGCTACTGCATTCCGTGCTGGCAGCTTTCGTGTGGGCGCAATCGCTGGACGTTTCGAATTTGGCAGCGGGGCTCTGCGAGAGACACATACACAGTGTTGCCCCATTACGAAGCAAAGCTTTTGGGGAAAGCGAATGTCTGTGTGGCAGCGAATGCAGTTCCAAGGGGCAGTGAAAACCAGCTGCAGCATTCCGTGCTGGCAGCTTTCGTGTGGGAGAAATCGCTGGACGTTTCGAATTTGGCAGCGGGGCTCTGCGAGAGACACATACACAGTGTTGCCCCATTACGAAGCAAAGCTTTTGGGGAAAGCGAATGCCTGTGTGGCAGCGAATGCAGTTCCAAGGGACAGTGAAAACTAGCTTCAGCATTCGGTGCTGGCAGCTTTCGTGTGGGCGAAATCGCTGGACGTTTCGAATTTGGCAGCCGGGCTCTGCGAGAGACACATACACAGTGTTGCCCCATTACGAACCAAAGCTTTTGGGGAAAGCGAATGTCTGTGTGGCAGCGAATGCAGTTCCAAGGGACAGTGAAAACCAGCTTCAGCATTCCGTGCTGGCAGCTTTCGTGTGGGCGAAATCGCTGGACGTTTCGAATTTGGCAGCCGGGCTCTGCGAGAGACACATACACAGTGTTGCCCCATTACGAACCAAAGCTTTTGGGGAAAGCGAATGCCTGTGTGGCAGCGAATGCAGTTCCAAGGGACAGTGAAAACTAGCTTCAGCATTCGGTGCTGGCAGCTTTCGTGTGGGCGCAATCGCTGGACGTTTCGAATTTGGCAGCGGGGCTCTGCGAGAGACACATACACAGTGTTGCCCCTTTACGAACCAAAGCTTTTGGGGAAAGCGAATGTCTGTGTGGCAGCGAATGCAGTTCCAAGGGACAGTGAAAACCAGCTACAGCATTCCGTGCTGGCAGCTTTCGTGTGGGCGCAATCGCTGGACGTTTCGAATTTGGCAGCGGGGCTCTGCGAGAGACACATACACAGTGTTGCCCCATTACGAAGCAAAGCTTTTGGGGAAAGCGAATGTCTGTGTGGCAGCGAATGCAGTTCCAAGGGACAGTGAAAACCAGCTTCAGCATTCGGTGCTGGCAGCTTTCGTGTGGGCGCAATCGCTGGACGTTTCGAATTTGGCAGCGGGGCTCTGCGAGAGACACATACACAGTTTTGACCCTTTACCAAGCAAAGCTTTTGGGGAAAGCGAATGTCTGTGTGGCAGCGAATGCAGTTCCAAGGGACAGTGAAAACCAGCTACAGCATTCCGTGCTGGCAGCTTTCGTGTGGGCGCAATCGCTGGACGTTTCGAATTTGGCAGCGGGGCTCTGCGAGAGACACATACACAGTGTTGCCCCATTACGAAGCAAAGCTTTTGGGGAAAGCGAATGTCTGTGTGGCAGCGAATGCAGTTCCAAGGGGCAGTGAAAACCAGCTGCAGCATTCCGTGCTGGCAGCTTTCGTGTGGGAGAAATCGCTGGACGTTTCGAATTTGGCAGCGGGGCTCTGCGAGAGACACATACACAGTGTTGCCCCATTACGAAGCAAAGCTTTTGGGGAAAGCGAATGTCTGTGTGGCAGCGAATGCAGTTCCAAGGGGCAGTGAAAACCAGCTACAGCATTCCGTGCTGGCAGCTTTCATGTGGGAGAAATCGCTGGACGTTTCGAATTTGGCAGCGGGGCTCTGCGAGAGACACATACACAGTGTTGCCCCATTACCAAGCAAAGCTTTTGGGGAAAGCGAATGTCTGTGTGGCAGCGAATGCAGTTCCAAGGGACAGTGAAAACCAGCTACTGCATTCCGTGCTGGCAGCTTTCGTGTGGGCGCAATCGCTGGACGTTTCGAATTTGGCAGCGGGGCTCTGCGAGAGACACATACACAGTGTTGCCCCATTACGAAGCAAAGCTTTTGGGGAAAGCGAATGTCTGTGTGGCAGCGAATGCAGTTCCAAGGGACAGTGAAAACCAGCTACTGCATTCCGTGCTGGCAGCTTTCGTGTGGGAGAAATCGCTGGACGTTTCGAATTTGGCAGCCGGGCTCTGCGAGAGACACATACACAGTGTTGCCCCATTACGAACCAAAGCTTTTGGGGAAAGTGAATGTCTGTGTGGCAGCGAATGCAGTTCCAAGGGGCAGTGAAAACCAGCTACAGCATTCCGTGCTGGCAGCTTTCGTGTGGGCGCAATCGCTGGACGTTTCGAATTTGGTAGCGGGGCTCTGCGAGAGACACATACACAGTGTTGCCCCATTACGAAGCAAAGCTTTTGGGGAAAGCGAATGTCTGTGTGGCAGCGAATGCATTTCCAGGGACAGTGAAAACCAGCTAGAGCATTCCGTGCTGGCAGCTTTCGTGTGGGCGCAATCGCTGGACGTTTCGAATTTGGCAGCCGGGCTCTGCGAGAGACACATACACAGTGTTGCCCCATTACCAAGCAAAGCTTTTGGGGAAAGCGAATGTCTGTGTGGCAGCGAATGCAGTTCCAAGGGACAGTGAAAACCAGCTACGGCATTTCGTGCTGGCAGCTTTCGTGTGGGCGAAATCGCTGGACGTTTCGAATTTGGCAGCGGGGCTCTGCGAGAGACACATACACAGTGTTGCTCCATTACGAAGCAAAGCTTTTGGGGAAAGCGAATGTCTGTGTGGCAGCGAATGCAGTTCCAAGGGGCAGTGAAAACCAGCTTCAGCATTCGGTGCTGGCAGCTTTCGTGTGGGCGCAATCGCTGGACGTTTCGAATTTGGTAGCGGGGCTCTGCGAGAGACACATACACAGTGTTGCCCCATTACGAAGCAAAGCTTTTGGGGAAAGCGAATGTCTGTGTGGCAGCGAATGCAGTTCCAAGGGGCAGTGAAAACCAGCTTCAGCATTCCGTGCTGGCAGCTTTCGTGTGGGCGAAATCGCTGGACGTTTCAAATTTGGCAGCCGGGCTCTGCGAGAGACACATACACAGTGTTGCCCCATTACGAACCAAAGCTTTTGGGGAAAGCGAATGCCTGTGTGGCAGCGAATGCAGTTCCAAGGGACAGTGAAAACTAGCTTCAGCATTCGGTGCTGGCAGCTTTCGTGTGGGCGCAATCGCTGGACGTTTCGAATTTGGCAGCCGGGCTCTGCGAGAGACACATACACAGTGTTGCCCCATTACGAACCAAAGCTTTTGGGGAAAGCGAATGCCTGTGTGGCAGCGAATGCAGTTCCAAGGGACAGTGAAAACTAGCTTCAGCATTCGGTGCTGGCAGCTTTCGTGTGGGCGCAATCGCTGGACGTTTCGAATTTGGCAGCGGGGCTCTGCGAGAGACACATACACAGTGTTGCCCCTTTACGAACCAAAGCTTTTGGGGAAAGCGAATGTCTGTGTGGCAGCGAATGCAGTTCCAAGGGACAGTGAAAACCAGCTACAGCATTCCGTGCTGGCAGCTTTCGTGTGGGCGCAATCGCTGGACGTTTCGAATTTGGCAGCGGGGCTCTGCGAGAGACACATACACAGTGTTGCCCCATTACGAAGCAAAGCTTTTGGGGAAAGCGAATGTCTGTGTGGCAGCGAATGCAGTTCCAAGGGACAGTGAAAACCAGCTTCAGCATTCCGTGCTGGCAGCTTTCGTGTGGGCGCAATCGCTGGACGTTTCGAATTTGGCAGCGGGGCTCTGCGAGAGACACATACACAGTTTTGACCCTTTACCAAGCAAAGCTTCTGGGGAAAGCGAATGTCTGTGTGGCAGCGAATGCAGTTCCAAGGGACAGTGAAATCCAGCTTCAGCATTCGGTGCTGGCAGCTTTCGTGTGGGCGCAATCGCTGGACGTTTCGAATTTGGCAGCGGGGCTCTGCGAGAGACACATACACAGTGTTGCCCCATTACGAAGCAAAGCTTTTGGGGAAAGCGAATGTCTGTGTGGCAGCGAATGCAGTTCCAAGGGACAGTGAAATCCAGCTTCAGCATTCGGTGCTGGCAGCTTTCGTGTGGGCGCAATCGCTGGACGTTTCGAATTTGGCAGCGGGGCTCTGCGAGAGACACATACACAGTGTTGCCCCATTACGAAGCAAAGCTTTTGGGGAAAGCGAATGTCTGTGTGGCAGCGAATGCAGTTCCAAGGGGCAGTGAAAACCAGCTGCAGCATTCCGTGCTGGCAGCTTTCGTGTGGGAGAAATCGCTGGACGTTTCGAATTTGGCAGCGGGGCTCTGCGAGAGACACATACACAGTGTTCCCCATTACGAAGCAAAGCTTTTGGGGAAAGCGAATGCCTGTGTGGCAGCGAATGCAGTTCCAAGGGACAGTGAAAACTAGCTTCAGCATTCGGTGCTGGCAGCTTTCGTGTGGGCGAAATCGCTGGACGTTTCGAATTTGGCAGCGGGGCTCTGCGAGAGACACATACACAGTGTTGCCCCATTACGAACCAAAGCTTTTGGGGAAAGCGAATGTCTGTGTGGCAGCGAATGCAGTTCCAAGGGACAGTGAAAACCAGCTTCAGCATTCCGTGCTGGCAGCTTTCGTGTGGGCGAAATCGCTGGACGTTTCGAATTTGGCAGCCGGGCTCTGCGAGAGACACATACACAGTGTTGCCCCATTACGAACCAAAGCTTTTGGGGAAAGCGAATGCCTGTGTGGCAGCGAATGCAGTTCCAAGGGACAGTGAAAACTAGCTTCAGCATTCGGTGCTGGCAGCTTTCGTGTGGGCGCAATCGCTGGACGTTTCGAATTTGGCAGCGGGGCTCTGCGAGAGACACATACACAGTGTTGCCCCATTACGAAGCAAAGCTTTTGGGGAAAGCGAATGTCTGTGTGGCAGCGAATGCAGTTCCAAGGGACAGTGAAAACCAGCTACAGCATTCCGTGCTGGCAGCTTTCGTGTGGGCGCAATCGCTGGACGTTTCGAATTTGGCAGCGGGGCTCTGCGAGAGACACATACACAGTGTTGCCCCATTACGAAGCAAAGCTTTTGGGGAAAGCGAATGTCTGTGTGGCAGCGAATGCAGTTCCAAGGGACAGTGAAAACCAGCTTCAGCATTCCGTGCTGGCAGCTTTCGTGTGGGCGCAATCGCTGGACGTTTCGAATTTGGCAGCGGGGCTCTGCGAGAGACACATACACAGTGTTGCCCCATTACGAAGCAAAGCTTTTGGGGAAAGCGAATGTCTGTGTGGCAGCGAATGCAGTTCCAAGGGGCAGTGAAAACCAGCTGCAGCATTCCGTGCTGGCAGCTTTCGTGTGGGAGAAATCGCTGGACGTTTCGAATTTGGCAGCGGGGCTCTGCGAGAGACACATACACAGTGTTCCCCATTACGAAGCAAAGCTTTTGGGGAAAGCGAATGCCTGTGTGGCAGCGAATGCAGTTCCAAGGGACAGTGAAAACTAGCTTCAGCATTCGGTGCTGGCAGCTTTCGTGTGGGCGAAATCGCTGGACGTTTCGAATTTGGCAGCGGGGCTCTGCGAGAGACACATACACAGTGTTGCCCCATTACGAACCAAAGCTTTTGGGGAAAGCGAATGTCTGTGTGGCAGCGAATGCAGTTCCAAGGGACAGTGAAAACCAGCTTCAGCATTCCGTGCTGGCAGCTTTCGTGTGGGCGAAATCGCTGGACGTTTCGAATTTGGCAGCCGGGCTCTGCGAGAGACACATACACAGTGTTGCCCCATTACGAACCAAAGCTTTTGGGGAAAGCGAATGCCTGTGTGGCAGCGAATGCAGTTCCAAGGGACAGTGAAAACTAGCTTCAGCATTCGGTGCTGGCAGCTTTCGTGTGGGCGCAATCGCTGGACGTTTCGAATTTGGCAGCGGGGCTCTGCGAGAGACACATACACAGTGTTGCCCCTTTACGAACCAAAGCTTTTGGGGAAAGCGAATGTCTGTGTGGCAGCGAATGCAGTTCCAAGGGACAGTGAAAACCAGCTACAGCATTCCGTGCTGGCAGCTTTCGTGTGGGCGCAATCGCTGGACGTTTCGAATTTGGCAGCGGGGCTCTGCGAGAGACACATACACAGTGTTGCCCCATTACGAAGCAAAGCTTTTGGGGAAAGCGAATGTCTGTGTGGCAGCGAATGCAGTTCCAAGGGACAGTGAAAACCAGCTTCAGCATTCCGTGCTGGCAGCTTTCGTGTGGGCGCAATCGCTGGACGTTTCGAATTTGGCAGCGGGGCTCTGCGAGAGACACATACACAGTTTTGACCCTTTACCAAGCAAAGCTTTTGGGGAAAGCGAATGTCTGTGTGGCAGCGAATGCAGTTCCAAGGGACAGTGAAAACCAGCTACAGCATTCCGTGCTGGCAGCTTTCGTGTGGGCGCAATCGCTGGACGTTTCGAATTTGGCAGCGGGGCTCTGCGAGAGACACATACACAGTGTTGCCCCATTACGAAGCAAAGCTTTTGGGGAAAGCGAATGTCTGTGTGGCAGCGAATGCAGTTCCAAGGGGCAGTGAAAACCAGCTGCAGCATTCCGTGCTGGCAGCTTTCGTGTGGGAGAAATCGCTGGACGTTTCGAATTTGGCAGCGGGGCTCTGCGAGAGACACATACACAGTGTTCCCCATTACGAAGCAAAGCTTTTGGGGAAAGCGAATGTCTGTGTGGCAGCGAATGCAGTTCCAAGGGACAGTGAAAACCAGCTACAGCATTCCGTGCTGGCAGCTTTCATGTGGGAGAAATCGCTGGACGTTTCGAATTTGGCAGCGGGGCTCTGCGAGAGACACATACACAGTGTTGCCCCATTACCAAGCAAAGCTTTTGGGGAAAGCGAATGTCTGTGTGGCAGCGAATGCAGTTCCAAGGGACAGTGAAAACCAGCTACTGCATTCCGTGCTGGCAGCTTTCGTGTGGGCGCAATCGCTGGACGTTTCGAATTTGGCAGCGGGGCTCTGCGAGAGACACATACACAGTGTTGCCCCATTACGAAGCAAAGCTTTTGGGGAAAGCGAATGTCTGTGTGGCAGCGAATGCAGTTCCAAGGGACAGTGAAAACCAGCTACTGCATTCCGTGCTGGCAGCTTTCGTGTGGGAGAAATCGCTGGACGTTTCAAATTTGGCAGCCTGGCTCTGCGAGAGACACATACACAGTGTTGCCCCATTACGAACCAAAGCTTTTGGGGAAAGTGAATGTCTGTGTGGCAGCGAATGCAGTTCCAAGGGGCAGTGAAAACCAGCTTCAGCATTCGGTGCTGGCAGCTTTCGTGTGGGCGCAATCGCTGGACGTTTCGAATTTGGTAGCGGGGCTCTGCGAGAGACACATACACAGTGTTGCCCCATTACGAAGCAAAGCTTTTGGGGAAAGCGAATGTCTGTGTGGCAGCGAATGCAGTTCCAAGGGACAGTGAAAACCAGCTACAGCATTCCGTGCTGGCAGCTTTCGTGTGGGCGCAATCGCTGGACGTTTCGAATTTGGTAGCGGTGCTCTGCGAGAGACACATACACAGTGTTGCCCCATTACCAAGCAAAGCTTTTGGGGAAAGCGAATGTCTGTGTGGCAGCGAATGCAGTTCCAAGGGGCAGTGAAAACCAGCTTCAGCATTCGGTGCTGGCAGCTTTCGTGTGGGAGAAATCGCTGGACGTTTCGAATTTGGCAGCGGGGCTCTGCGAGAGACACATACACAGTGTTGCCCCATTACCAAGCAAAGCTTTTGGGGAAAGCGAATGTCTGTGTGGCAGCGAATGCAGTTCCAAGGGACAGTGCAAACCAGCTACTGCATTCCGTGCTGGCAGCTTTCGTGTGGGAGAAATCGCTGGACATTTCGAATTTGGCAGCCGGGCTCTGCGAGAGACACATACACAGTGTTGCCCCATTACGAAGCAAAGCTTTTGGGGAAAGCGAATGTCTGTGTGGCAGCGAATGCAGTTCCAAGGGACAGTGAAAACCAGCTACTGCATTCCGTGCTGGCAGCTTTCGTGTGGGAGAAATCGCTGGACGTTTCGAATTTGGCAGCCGGGCTCTGCGAGAGACACATACACAGTGTTGCCCCATTACGAACCAAAGCTTTTGGGGAAAGCGAATGTCTGTGTGGCAGCGAATGCAGTTCCAAGGGACAGTGAAAACCAGCTACAGCATTCCGTGCTGGCAGCTTTCGTGTGGGCGAAATCGCTGGACGTTTCAAATTTGGCAGCCGGGCTCTGCGAGAGACACATACACAGTGTTGCCCCATTACGAACCAAAGCTTTTGGGGAAAGCTAATGCCTGTGTGGCAGCGAATGCAGTTCCAAGGGACAGTGAAAACTAGCTTCAGCATTCGGTGCTGGCAGCTTTCGTGTGGGCGCAATCGCTGGACGTTTCGAATTTGGCAGCGGGGCTCTGCGAGAGACACATACACAGTGTTGCCCCATTACGAAGCAAAGCTTTTGGGGAAAGCGAATGTCTGTGTGGCAGCGAATGCAGTTCCAAGGGACAGTGAAAACCAGCTACAGCATTCCGTGCTGGCAGCTTTCGTGTGGGCGCAATCGCTGGACGTTTCGAATTTGGCAGCCGGGCTCTGCGAGAGACATATACACAGTGTTGCCCCATTACCAAGCAAAGCTTTTGGGGAAAGCGAATGTCTGTGTGGCAGCGAATGCAGTTCCAAGGGGCAGTGAAAACCAGCTACTGCATTTCGTGCTGGCAGCTTTCGTGTGGGCGAAATCGCTGGACGTTTCGAATTTGGCAGCGGGGCTCTGCGAGAGACACATACACAGTGTTGCCCCATTACCAAGCAAAGCTTTTGGGGAAAGCGAATGTCTGTGTGGCAGCGAATGCAGTTCCAAGGGGCAGTGAAAACCAGCTTCAGCATTCGGTGCTGGCAGCTTTCGTGTGGGCGCAATCGCTGGACGTTTCGAATTTGGTAGCGGGGCTCTGCGAGAGACACATACACAGTGTTGCCCCATTACGAAGCAAAGCTTTTGGGGAAAGCGAATGTCTGTGTGGCAGCGAATGCAGTTCCAAGGGGCAGTGAAAACCAGCTTCAGCATTCCGTGCTGGCAGCTTTCGTGTGGGCGAAATCGCTGGACGTTTCAAATTTGGCAGCCGGGCTCTGCGAGAGACACATACACAGTGTTGCCCCATTACGAACCAAAGCTTTTGGGGAAAGCGAATGCCTGTGTGGCAGCGAATGCAGTTCCAAGGGACAGTGAAAACTAGCTTCAGCATTCGGTGCTGGCAGCTTTCGTGTGGGCGCAATCGCTGGACGTTTCGAATTTGGCAGCGGGGCTCTGCGAGAGACACATACACAGTGTTGCCCCTTTACGAAACAAAGCTTTTGGGGAAAGCGAATGTCTGTGTGGCAGCGAATGCAGTTCCAAGGGACAGTGAAAACCAGCTACAGCATTCCGTGCTGGCAGCTTTCGTGTGGGCGCAATCGCTGGACGTTTCGAATTTGGCAGCCGGGCTCTGCGAGAGACACATACACAGTGTTGCCCCATTACGAACCAAAGCTTTTGGGGAAAGCGAATGTCTGTGTGGCAGCGAATGCAGTTCCAAGGGACAGTGAAAACCAGCTACTGCATTCCGTGCTGGCAGCTTTCGTGTGGGCGAAATCGCTTGACGTTTCCAAATTTGGCAGCCGGGCTCTGCGAGAGACACATACACAGTGTTGCCCCATTACGAAGCAAAGCTTTTGGGGAAAGCGAATGCCTGTGTGGCAGCGAATGCAGTTCCAAGGGGCAGTGAAAACCAGCTGCAGCATTCCGTGCTGGCAGCTTTCGTGTGGGAGAAATCGCTGGACGTTTCGAATTTGGCAGCGGGGCTCTGCGAGAGACACATACACAGTGTTCCCCATTACGAAGCAAAGCTTTTGGGGAAAGCGAATGTCTGTGTGGCAGCGAATGCAGTTCCAAGGGACAGTGAAAACCAGCTACAGCATTCCGTGCTGGCAGCTTTCATGTGGGAGAAATCGCTGGACGTTTCGAATTTGGCAGCGGGGCTCTGCGAGAGACACATACACAGTGTTGCCCCATTACCAAGCAAAGCTTTTGGGGAAAGCGAATGTCTGTGTGGCAGCGAATGCAGTTCCAAGGGACAGTGAAAACCAGCTACTGCATTCCGTGCTGGCAGCTTTCGTGTGGGCGCAATCGCTGGACGTTTCGAATTTGGCAGCGGGGCTCTGCGAGAGACACATACACAGTGTTGCTCCATTACGAAGCAAAGCTTTTGGGGAAAGCGAATGTCTGTGTGGCAGCGAATGCAGTTCCAAGGGACAGTGCAAACCAGCTACTGCATTCCGTGCTGGCAGCTTTCGTGTGGGAGAAATCGCTGGACGTTTCGAATTTGGCAGCCGGGCTCTGCGAGAGACACATACACAGTGTTGCCCCATTACGAACCAAAGCTTTTGGGGAAAGTGAATGTCTGTGTGGCAGCGAATGCAGTTCCAAGGGGCAGTGAAAACCAGCTTCAGCATTCGGTGCTGGCAGCTTTCGTGTGGGCGCAATCGCTGGACGTTTCGAATTTGGTAGCGGGGCTCTGCGAGAGACACATACACAGTGTTGCCCCATTACGAAGCAAAGCTTTTGGGGAAAGCGAATGTCTGTGTGGCAGCGAATGCAGTTCCAAGGGACAGTGAAAACCAGCTACAGCATTCCGTGCTGGCAGCTTTCGTGTGGGCGCAATCGCTGGACGTTTCGAATTTGGTAGCGGTGCTCTGCGAGAGACACATACACAGTGTTGCCCCATTACCAAGCAAAGCTTTTGGGGAAAGCGAATGTCTGTGTGGCAGCGAATGCAGTTCCAAGGGGCAGTGAAAACCAGCTTCAGCATTCGGTGCTGGCAGCTTTCGTGTGGGAGAAATCGCTGGACGTTTCGAATTTGGCAGCGGGGCTCTGCGAGAGACACATACACAGTGTTGCCCCATTACCAAGCAAAGCTTTTGGGGAAAGCGAATGTCTGTGTGGCAGCGAATGCAGTTCCAAGGGACAGTGCAAACCAGCTACTGCATTCCGTGCTGGCAGCTTTCGTGTGGGAGAAATCGCTGGACATTTCGAATTTGGCAGCCGGGCTCTGCGAGAGACACATACACAGTGTTGCCCCATTACGAAGCAAAGCTTTTGGGGAAAGCGAATGTCTGTGTGGCAGCGAATGCAGTTCCAAGGGACAGTGAAAACCAGCTACTGCATTCCGTGCTGGCAGCTTTCGTGTGGGAGAAATCGCTGGACGTTTCAAATTTGGCAGCGGGGCTCTGCGAGAGACACATACACAGTGTTGCCCCATTACGAACCAAAGCTTTTGGGGAAAGCGAATGCCTGTGTGGCAGCGAATGCAGTTCCAAGGGACAGTGAAAACTAGCTTCATCATTCGGTGCTGGCAGCTTTCGTGTGGGCGCAATCGCTGGACGTTTCGAATTTGGCAGCGGGGCTCTGCGAGAGACACATACACAGTGTTGCCCCATTACGAAGCAAAGCTTTTGGGGAAAGCGAATGTCTGTGTGGCAGCGAATGCAGTTCCAAGGGACAGTGAAAACCAGCTACAGCATTCCGTGCTGGCAGCTTTCGTGTGGGCGCAATCGCTGGACGTTTCGAATTTGGCAGCCGGGCTCTGCGAGAGACATATACACAGTGTTGCCCCATTACCAAGCAAAGCTTTTGGGGAAAGCGAATGTCTGTGTGGCAGCGAATGCAGTTCCAAGGGGCAGTGAAAACCAGCTACTGCATTTCGTGCTGGCAGCTTTCGTGTGGGCGAAATCGCTGGACGTTTCGAATTTGGCAGCGGGGCTCTGCGAGAGACACATACACAGTGTTGCCCCATTACCAAGCAAAGCTTTTGGGGAAAGCGAATGTCTGTGTGGCAGCGAATGCAGTTCCAAGGGGCAGTGAAAACCAGCTTCAGCATTCGGTGCTGGCAGCTTTCGTGTGGGCGCAATCGCTGGACGTTTCGAATTTGGTAGCGGGGCTCTGCGAGAGACACATACACAGTGTTGCCCCATTACGAAGCAAAGCTTTTGGGGAAAGCGAATGTCTGTGTGGCAGCGAATGCAGTTCCAAGGGGCAGTGAAAACCAGCTTCAGCATTCCGTGCTGGCAGCTTTCGTGTGGGCGAAATCGCTGGACGTTTCAAATTTGGCAGCCGGGCTCTGCGAGAGACACATACACAGTGTTGCCCCATTACGAACCAAAGCTTTTGGGGAAAGCGAATGCCTGTGTGGCAGCGAATGCAGTTCCAAGGGACAGTGAAAACTAGCTTCAGCATTCGGTGCTGGCAGCTTTCGTGTGGGCGCAATCGCTGGACGTTTCGAATTTGGCAGCGGGGCTCTGCGAGAGACACATACACAGTGTTGCCCCATTACGAAGCAAAGCTTTTGGGGAAAGCGAATGTCTGTGTGGCAGCGAATGCAGTTCCAAGGGACAGTGAAAACCAGCTACTGCATTCCGTGCTGGCAGCTTTCGTGTGGGCGAAATCGCTTGACGTTTCCAAATTTGGCAGCCGGGCTCTGCGAGAGACACATACACAGTGTTGCCCCATTACGAAGCAAAGCTTTTGGGGAAAGCGAATGCCTGTGTGGCAGCGAATGCAGTTCCAAGGGACAGTGAAAACTAGCTTCAGCATTCGGTGCTGGCAGCTTTCGTGTGGGCGAAATCGCTGGACGTTTCGAATTTGGCAGCGGGGCTCTGCGAGAGACACATACACAGTGTTGCCCCATTACGAAGCAAAGCTTTTGGGGAAAGCGAATGTCTGTGTGGCAGCGAATGCAGTTCCAAGGGACAGTGAAAACCAGCTACAGCATTCCGTGCTGGCAGCTTTCGTGTGGGCGCAATCGCTGGACGTTTCGAATTTGGCAGCGGGGCTCTGCGAGAGACACATACACAGTGTTCCCCATTACGAAGCAAAGCTTTTGGGGAAAGCGAATGTCTGTGTGGCAGCGAATGCAGTTCCAAGGGACAGTGCAAACCAGCTACTGCATTCCGTGCTGGCAGCTTTCGTGTGGGAGAAATCGCTGGACATTTCGAATTTGGCAGCCGGGCTCTGCGAGAGACACATACACAGTGTTGCCCCATTACGAAGCAAAGCTTTTGGGGAAAGCGAATGTCTGTGTGGCAGCGAATGCAGTTCCAAGGGACAGTGAAAACCAGCTACTGCATTCCGTGCTGGCAGCTTTCGTGTGGGAGAAATCGCTGGACGTTTCGAATTTGGCAGCCGGGCTCTGCGAGAGACACATACACAGTGTTGCCCCATTACGAACCAAAGCTTTTGGGGAAAGCGAATGTCTGTGTGGCAGCGAATGCAGTTCCAAGGGACAGTGAAAACCAGCTACAGCATTCCGTGCTGGCAGCTTTCGTGTGGGCGAAATCGCTGGACGTTTCAAATTTGGCAGCCGGGCTCTGCGAGAGACACATACACAGTGTTGCCCCATTACGAACCAAAGCTTTTGGGGAAAGCGAATGCCTGTGTGGCAGCGAATGCAGTTCCAAGGGACAGTGAAAACTAGCTTCAGCATTCGGTGCTGGCAGCTTTCGTGTGGGCGCAATCGCTGGACGTTTCGAATTTGGCAGCGGGGCTCTGCGAGAGACACATACACAGTGTTGCCCCATTACGAAGCAAAGCTTTTGGGGAAAGCGAATGTCTGTGTGGCAGCGAATGCAGTTCCAAGGGACAGTGAAAACCAGCTACAGCATTCCGTGCTGGCAGCTTTCGTGTGGGCGCAATCGCTGGACGTTTCGAATTTGGCAGCCGGGCTCTGCGAGAGACATATACACAGTGTTGCCCCATTACCAAGCAAAGCTTTTGGGGAAAGCGAATGTCTGTGTGGCAGCGAATGCAGTTCCAAGGGGCAGTGAAAACCAGCTACTGCATTTCGTGCTGGCAGCTTTCGTGTGGGCGAAATCGCTGGACGTTTCGAATTTGGCAGCGGGGCTCTGCGAGAGACACATACACAGTGTTGCCCCATTACCAAGCAAAGCTTTTGGGGAAAGCGAATGTCTGTGTGGCAGCGAATGCAGTTCCAAGGGGCAGTGAAAACCAGCTTCAGCATTCGGTGCTGGCAGCTTTCGTGTGGGCGCAATCGCTGGACGTTTCGAATTTGGTAGCGGGGCTCTGCGAGAGACACATACACAGTGTTGCCCCATTACCAAGCAAAGCTTTTGGGGAAAGCGAATGTCTGTGTGGCAGCGAATGCAGTTCCAAGGGGCAGTGAAAACCAGCTTCAGCATTCGGTGCTGGCAGCTTTCGTGTGGGCGCAATCGCTGGACGTTTCGAATTTGGTAGCGGGGCTCTGCGAGAGACACATACACAGTGTTGCCCCATTACGAAGCAAAGCTTTTGGGGAAAGCGAATGTCTGTGTGGCAGCGAATGCAGTTCCAAGGGGCAGTGAAAACCAGCTTCAGCATTCCGTGCTGGCAGCTTTCGTGTGGGCGAAATCGCTGGACGTTTCAAATTTGGCAGCCGGGCTCTGCGAGAGACACATACACAGTGTTGCCCCATTACGAACCAAAGCTTTTGGGGAAAGCGAATGCCTGTGTGGCAGCGAATGCAGTTCCAAGGGACAGTGAAAACTAGCTTCAGCATTCGGTGCTGGCAGCTTTCGTGTGGGCGCAATCGCTGGACGTTTCGAATTTGGCAGCGGGGCTCTGCGAGAGACACATACACAGTGTTGCCCCTTTACAAACAAAGCTTTTGGGGAAAGCGAATGTCTGTGTGGCAGCGAATGCAGTTCCAAGGGACAGTGAAAACCAGCTACAGCATTCCGTGCTGGCAGCTTTCGTGTGGGCGCAATCGCTGGACGTTTCGAATTTGGCAGCCGGGCTCTGCGAGAGACACATACACAGTGTTGCCCCATTACGAAGCAAAGCTTTTGGGGAAAGCGAATGTCTGTGTGGCAGCGAATGCAGTTCCAAGGGACAGTGAAAACCAGCTACAGCATTCCGTGCTGGCAGCTTTCGTGTGGGCGCAATCGCTGGACGTTTCGAATTTGGCAGCCGGGCTCTGCGAGAGACACATACACAGTGTTGCCCCATTACGAAGCAAAGCTTTTGGGGAAAGCGAATGTCTGTGTGGCAGCGAATGCAGTTCCAAGGGACAGTGAAAACCAGCTACTGCATTCCGTGCTGGCAGCTTTCGTGTGGGCGAAATCGCTTGACGTTTCCAAATTTGGCAGCCGGGCTCTGCGAGAGACACATACACAGTGTTGCCCCATTACGAAGCAAAGCTTTTGGGGAAAGCGAATGCCTGTGTGGCAGCGAATGCAGTTCCAAGGGACAGTGAAAACTAGCTTCAGCATTCGGTGCTGGCAGCTTTCGTGTGGGCGAAATCGCTGGACGTTTCGAATTTGGCAGCGGGGCTCTGCGAGAGACACATACACAGTGTTGCCCCATTACGAAGCAAAGCTTTTGGGGAAAGCGAATGTCTGTGTGGCAGCGAATGCAGTTCCAAGGGACAGTGAAAACCAGCTACAGCATTCCGTGCTGGCAGCTTTCGTGTGGGCGCAATCGCTGGACGTTTCGAATTTGGCAGCGGGGCTCTGCGAGAGACACATACACAGTGTTCCCCATTACGAAGCAAAGCTTTTGGGGAAAGCGAATGTCTGTGTGGCAGCGAATGCAGTTCCAAGGGACAGTGAAAACCAGCTACTGCATTCCGTGCTGGCAGCTTTCGTGTGGGAGAAATCGCTGGACGTTTCGAATTTGGCAGCCGGGCTCTGCGAGAGACACATACACAGTGTTGCCCCATTACGAACCAAAGCTTTTGGGGAAAGCGAATGTCTGTGTGGCAGCGAATGCAGTTCCAAGGGACAGTGAAAACCAGCTTCAGCATTCCGTGCTGGCAGCTTTCGTGTGGGCGAAATCGCTGGACGTTTCGAATTAGGCAGCCGGGCTCTGCGAGAGACACATACACAGTGTTGCCCCATTACGAACCAAAGCTTTTGGGGAAAGCGAATGCCTGTGTGGCAGCGAATGCAGTTCCAAGGGACAGTGAAAACTAGCTTCAGCATTCGGTGCTGGCAGCTTTCGTGTGGGCGCAATCGCTGGACGTTTCGAATTTGGCAGCGGGGCTCTGCGAGAGACACATACACAGTGTTGCCCCATTACGAAGCAAAGCTTTTGGGGAAAGCGAATGTCTGTGTGGCAGCGAATGCAGTTCCAAGGGACAGTGAAAACCAGCTACAGCATTCCGTGCTGGCAGCTTTCGTGTGGGCGCAATCGCTGGACGTTTCGAATTTGGCAGCGGGGCTCTGCGAGAGACACATACACAGTGTTGCCCCATTACGAAGCAAAGCTTTTGGGGAAAGCGAATGTCTGTGTGGCAGCGAATGCAGTTCCAAGGGACAGTGAAAACCAGCTTCAGCATTCCGTGCTGGCAGCTTTCGTGTGGGCGCAATCGCTGGACGTTTCGAATTTGGCAGCGGGGCTCTGCGAGAGACACATACACAGTTTTGACCCTTTACCAAGCAAAGCTTTTGGGGAAAGCGAATGTCTGTGTGGCAGCGAATGCAGTTCCAAGGGACAGTGAAATCCAGCTTCAGCATTCGGTGCTGGCAGCTTTCGTGTGGGCGCAATCGCTGGACGTTTCGAATTTGGCAGCGGGGCTCTGCGAGAGACACATACACAGTGTTGCCCCATTACGAAGCAAAGCTTTTGGGGAAAGCGAATGTCTGTGTGGCAGCGAATGCAGTTCCAAGGGGCAGTGAAAACCAGCTGCAGCATTCCGTGCTGGCAGCTTTCGTGTGGGAGAAATCGCTGGACGTTTCGAATTTGGCAGCGGGGCTCTGCGAGAGACACATACACAGTGTTCCCCATTACGAAGCAAAGCTTTTGGGGAAAGCGAATGCCTGTGTGGCAGCGAATGCAGTTCCAAGGGACAGTGAAAACTAGCTTCAGCATTCGGTGCTGGCAGCTTTCGTGTGGGCGAAATCGCTGGACGTTTCGAATTTGGCAGCGGGGCTCTGCGAGAGACACATACACAGTGTTGCCCCATTACGAACCAAAGCTTTTGGGGAAAGCGAATGTCTGTGTGGCAGCGAATGCAGTTCCAAGGGACAGTGAAAACCAGCTTCAGCATTCCGTGCTGGCAGCTTTCGTGTGGGCGAAATCGCTGGACGTTTCGAATTTGGCAGCCGGGCTCTGCGAGAGACACATACACAGTGTTGCCCCATTACGAACCAAAGCTTTTGGGGAAAGCGAATGCCTGTGTGGCAGCGAATGCAGTTCCAAGGGACAGTGAAAACTAGCTTCAGCATTCGGTGCTGGCAGCTTTCGTGTGGGCGCAATCGCTGGACGTTTCGAATTTGGCAGCGGGGCTCTGCGAGAGACACATACACAGTGTTGCCCCTTTACGAACCAAAGCTTTTGGGGAAAGCGAATGTCTGTGTGGCAGCGAATGCAGTTCCAAGGGACAGTGAAAACCAGCTACAGCATTCCGTGCTGGCAGCTTTCGTGTGGGCGCAATCGCTGGACGTTTCGAATTTGGCAGCGGGGCTCTGCGAGAGACACATACACAGTGTTGCCCCATTACGAAGCAAAGCTTTTGGGGAAAGCGAATGTCTGTGTGGCAGCGAATGCAGTTCCAAGGGACAGTGAAAACCAGCTTCAGCATTCGGTGCTGGCAGCTTTCGTGTGGGCGCAATCGCTGGACGTTTCGAATTTGGCAGCGGGGCTCTGCGAGAGACACATACACAGTTTTGACCCTTTACCAAGCAAAGCTTTTGGGGAAAGCGAATGTCTGTGTGGCAGCGAATGCAGTTCCAAGGGACAGTGAAAACCAGCTACAGCATTCCGTGCTGGCAGCTTTCGTGTGGGCGCAATCGCTGGACGTTTCGAATTTGGCAGCCGGGCTCTGCGAGAGACACATACACAGTGTTGCCCCATTACGAAGCAAAGCTTTTGGGGAAAGCGAATGTCTGTGTGGCAGCGAATGCAGTTCCAAGGGGCAGTGAAAACCAGCTGCAGCATTCCGTGCTGGCAGCTTTCGTGTGGGAGAAATCGCTGGACGTTTCAAATTTGGCAGCGGGGCTCTGCGAGAGACACATACACAGTGTTCCCCATTACGAAGCAAAGCTTTTGGGGAAAGCGAATGTCTGTGTGGCAGCGAATGCAGTTCCAAGGGGCAGTGAAAACCAGCTACAGCATTCCGTGCTGGCAGCTTTCATGTGGGAGAAATCGCTGGACGTTTCGAATTTGGCAGCGGGGCTCTGCGAGAGACACATACACAGTGTTGCTCCATTACCAAGCAAAGCTTTTGGGGAAAGCGAATGTCTGTGTGGCAGCGAATGCAGTTCCAAGGGACAGTGAAAACCAGCTACTGCATTCCGTGCTGGCAGCTTTCATGTGGGAGAAATCGCTGGACGTTTCGAATTTGGCAGCCGGGCTCTGCGAGAGACACATACACAGTGTTGCCCCATTACGAACCAAAGCTTTTGGGGAAAGTGAATGTCTGTGTGGCAGCGAATGCAGTTCCAAGGGGCAGTGAAAACCAGCTACAGCATTCCGTGCTGGCAGCTTTCGTGTGGGCGCAATCGCTGGACGTTTCGAATTTGGTAGCGGGGCTCTGCGAGAGACACATACACAGTGTTGCCCCATTACGAAGCAAAGCTTTTGGGGAAAGCGAATGTCTGTGTGGCAGCGAATGCATTTCCAGGGACAGTGAAAACCAGCTAGAGCATTCCGTGCTGGCAGCTTTCGTGTGGGCGCAATCGCTGGACGTTTCGAATTTGGCAGCCGGGCTCTGCGAGAGACACATACACAGTGTTGCCCCATTACCAAGCAAAGCTTTTGGGGAAAGCGAATGTCTGTGTGGCAGCGAATGCAGTTCCAAGGGACAGTGAAAACCAGCTACGGCATTTCGTGCTGGCAGCTTTCGTGTGGGCGAAATCGCTGGACGTTTCGAATTTGGCAGCGGGGCTCTGTGAGAGACACATACACAGTGTTGCCCCATTACGAAGCAAAGCTTTTGGGGAAAGCGAATGTCTGTGTGGCAGCGAATGCAGTTCCAAGGGGCAGTGAAAACCAGCTTCAGCATTCGGTGCTGGCAGCTTTCGTGTGGGCGCAATCGCTGGACGTTTCGAATTTGGTAGCGGGGCTCTGCGAGAGACACATACACAGTGTTGCCCCATTACGAAGCAAAGCTTTTGGGGAAAGCGAATGTCTGTGTGGCAGCGAATGCAGTTCCAAGGGGCAGTGAAAACCAGCTTCAGCATTCCGTGCTGGCAGCTTTCGTGTGGGCGAAATCGCTGGACGTTTCAAATTTGGCAGCCGGGCTCTGCGAGAGACACATACACAGTGTTGCCCCATTACGAACCAAAGCTTTTGGGGAAAGCGAATGCCTGTGTGGCAGCGAATGCAGTTCCAAGGGACAGTGAAAACTAGCTTCAGCATTCGGTGCTGGCAGCTTTCGTGTGGGCGCAATCGCTGGACGTTTCGAATTTGGCAGCCGGGCTCTGCGAGAGACACATACACAGTGTTGCCCCATTACGAACCAAAGCTTTTGGGGAAAGCGAATGCCTGTGTGGCAGCGAATGCAGTTCCAAGGGACAGTGAAAACTAGCTTCAGCATTCGGTGCTGGCAGCTTTCGTGTGGGCGCAATCGCTGGACGTTTCGAATTTGGCAGCGGGGCTCTGCGAGAGACACATACACAGTGTTGCCCCTTTACGAACCAAAGCTTTTGGGGAAAGCGAATGTCTGTGTGGCAGCGAATGCAGTTCCAAGGGACAGTGAAAACCAGCTACAGCATTCCGTGCTGGCAGCTTTCGTGTGGGCGCAATCGCTGGACGTTTCGAATTTGGCAGCCGGGCTCTGCGAGAGACACATACACAGTGTTGCCCCATTACGAAGCAAAGCTTTTGGGGAAAGCGAATGTCTGTGTGGCAGCGAATGCAGTTCCAAGGGGCAGTGAAAACCAGCTTCAGCATTCGGTGCTGGCTGCTTTCGTGTGGGCGAAATCGCTGGACGTTTTGAATTTGGCAGCCGGGCTCTGCGAGAGAAACATACACAGTGTTGCCCCTTTACGAAGCAAAGCTTTTGGGGAAAGCGAATGTCTGTGTGGCAGCGAATGCAGTTCCAAGGGACAGTGAAAACCAGCTTCAGCATTCGGTGCTGGCAGCTTTCGTGTGGGCGCAATCGCTGGACGTTTCGAATTTGGCAGCCGGGCTCTGCGAGAGACACATACACAGTGTTGCCCCATTACGAACCAAAGCTTTTGGGGAAAGCGAATGCCTGTGTGGCAGCGAATGCAGTTCCAAGGGACAGTGAAAACTAGCTTCAGCATTCGGTGCTGGCAGCTTTCGTGTGGGCGCAATCGCTGGACGTTTCGAATTTGGCAGCGGGGCTCTGCGAGAGACACATACACAGTGTTGCCCCTTTACGAAACAAAGCTTTTGGGGAAAGCGAATGTCTGTGTGGCAGCGAATGCAGTTCCAAGGGACAGTGAAAACCAGCTACAGCATTCCGTGCTGGCAGCTTTCGTGTGGGCGCAATCGCTGGACGTTTCGAATTTGGCAGCCGGGCTCTGCGAGAGACACATACACAGTGTTGCCCCATTACGAAGCAAAGCTTTTGGGGAAAGCGAATGTCTGTGTGGCAGCGAATGCAGTTCCAAGGGACAGTGAAAACCAGCTACTGCATTCCGTGCTGGCAGCTTTCGTGTGGGCGAAATCGCTTGACGTTTCCAAATTTGGCAGCCGGGCTCTGCGAGAGACACATACACAGTGTTGCCCCATTACGAAGCAAAGCTTTTGGGGAAAGCGAATGCCTGTGTGGCAGCGAATGCAGTTCCAAGGGACAGTGAAAACTAGCTTCAGCATTCGGTGCTGGCAGCTTTCGTGTGGGCGAAATCGCTGGACGTTTCGAATTTGGCAGCGGGGCTCTGCGAGAGACACATACACAGTGTTGCCCCATTACGAAGCAAAGCTTTTGGGGAAAGCGAATGTCTGTGTGGCAGCGAATGCAGTTCCAAGGGACAGTGAAAACCAGCTACTGCATTCCGTGCTGGCAGCTTTCGTGTGGGCGCAATCGCTGGACGTTTCGAATTTGGCAGCGGGGCTCTGCGAGAGACACATACACAGTGTTGCCCCATTACGAAGCAAAGCTTTTGGGGAAAGCGAATGTCTGTGTGGCAGCGAATGCAGTTCCAAGGGACAGTGAAAACCAGCTACTGCATTCCGTGCTGGCAGCTTTCGTGTGGGAGAAATCGCTGGACGTTTCGAATTTGGCAGCCGGGCTCTGCGAGAGACACATACACAGTGTTGCCCCATTACGAACCAAAGCTTTTGGGGAAAGTGAATGTCTGTGTGGCAGCGAATGCAGTTCCAAGGGGCAGTGAAAACCAGCTACAGCATTCCGTGCTGGCAGCTTTCGTGTGGGCGCAATCGCTGGACGTTTCGAATTTGGTAGCGGGGCTCTGCGAGAGACACATACACAGTGTTGCCCCATTACGAAGCAAAGCTTTTGGGGAAAGCGAATGTCTGTGTGGCAGCGAATGCATTTCCAGGGACAGTGAAAACCAGCTAGAGCATTCCGTGCTGGCAGCTTTCGTGTGGGCGCAATCGCTGGACGTTTCGAATTTGGCAGCCGGGCTCTGCGAGAGACACATACACAGTGTTGCCCCATTACCAAGCAAAGCTTTTGGGGAAAGCGAATGTCTGTGTGGCAGCGAATGCAGTTCCAAGGGACAGTGAAAACCAGCTACGGCATTTCGTGCTGGCAGCTTTCGTGTGGGCGAAATCGCTGGACGTTTCGAATTTGGCAGCGGGGCTCTGCGAGAGACACATACACAGTGTTGCCCCATTACGAAGCAAAGCTTTTGGGGAAAGCGAATGTCTGTGTGGCAGCGAATGCAGTTCCAAGGGGCAGTGAAAACCAGCTTCAGCATTCGGTGCTGGCAGCTTTCGTGTGGGCGCAATCGCTGGACGTTTCGAATTTGGTAGCGGGGCTCTGCGAGAGACACATACACAGTGTTGCCCCATTACGAAGCAAAGCTTTTGGGGAAAGCGAATGTCTGTGTGGCAGCGAATGCAGTTCCAAGGGGCAGTGAAAACCAGCTTCAGCATTCCGTGCTGGCAGCTTTCGTGTGGGCGAAATCGCTGGACGTTTCAAATTTGGCAGCCGGGCTCTGCGAGAGACACATACACAGTGTTGCCCCATTACGAACCAAAGCTTTTGGGGAAAGCGAATGCCTGTGTGGCAGCGAATGCAGTTCCAAGGGACAGTGAAAACTAGCTTCAGCATTCGGTGCTGGCAGCTTTCGTGTGGGCGCAATCGCTGGACGTTTCGAATTTGGCAGCCGGGCTCTGCGAGAGACACATACACAGTGTTGCCCCATTACGAACCAAAGCTTTTGGGGAAAGCGAATGCCTGTGTGGCAGCGAATGCAGTTCCAAGGGACAGTGAAAACCAGCTTCAGCATTCGGTGCTGGCAGCTTTCGTGTGGGCGCAATCGCTGGACGTTTCGAATTTGGCAGCCGGGCTCTGCGAGAGACACATACACAGTGTTGCCCCATTACGAACCAAAGCTTTTGGGGAAAGCGAATGCCTGTGTGGCAGCGAATGCAGTTCCAAGGGACAGTGAAAACTAGCTTCAGCATTCGGTGCTGGCAGCTTTCGTGTGGGCGCAATCGCTGGACGTTTCGAATTTGGCAGCGGGGCTCTGCGAGAGACACATACACAGTGTTGCCCCTTTACGAAACAAAGCTTTTGGGGAAAGCGAATGTCTGTGTGGCAGCGAATGCAGTTCCAAGGGACAGTGAAAACCAGCTACAGCATTCCGTGCTGGCAGCTTTCGTGTGGGCGCAATCGCTGGACGTTTCGAATTTGGCAGCCGGGCTCTGCGAGAGACACATACACAGTGTTGCCCCATTACGAAGCAAAGCTTTTGGGGAAAGCGAATGTCTGTGTGGCAGCGAATGCAGTTCCAAGGGACAGTGAAAACCAGCTACTGCATTCCGTGCTGGCAGCTTTCGTGTGGGCGAAATCGCTTGACGTTTCCAAATTTGGCAGCCGGGCTCTGCGAGAGACACATACACAGTGTTGCCCCATTACGAAGCAAAGCTTTTGGGGAAAGCGAATGCCTGTGTGGCAGCGAATGCAGTTCCAAGGGACAGTGAAAACTAGCTTCAGCATTCGGTGCTGGCAGCTTTCGTGTGGGCGAAATCGCTGGACGTTTCGAATTTGGCAGCGGGGCTCTGCGAGAGACACATACACAGTGTTGCCCCATTACGAAGCAAAGCTTTTGGGGAAAGCGAATGTCTGTGTGGCAGCGAATGCAGTTCCAAGGGACAGTGAAAACCAGCTACAGCATTCCGTGCTGGCAGCTTTCGTGTGGGCGCAATCGCTGGACGTTTCGAATTTGGCAGCGGGGCTCTGCGAGAGACACATACACAGTGTTCCCCATTACGAAGCAAAGCTTTTGGGGAAAGCGAATGTCTGTGTGGCAGCGAATGCAGTTCCAAGGGACAGTGAAAACCAGCTACTGCATTCCGTGCTGGAAGCTTTCGTGTGGGAGAAATCGCTGGACGTTTCGAATTTGGCAGCCGGGCTCTGCGAGAGACACATACACAGTGTTGCCCCATTACGAACCAAAGCTTTTGGGGAAAGCGAATGTCTGTGTGGCAGCGAATGCAGTTCCAAGGGACAGTGAAAACCAGCTTCAGCATTCCGTGCTGGCAGCTTTCGTGTGGGCGAAATCGCTGGACGTTTCGAATTTGGCAGCCGGGCTCTGCGAGAGACACATACACAGTGTTGCCCCATTACGAACCAAAGCTTTTGGGGAAAGCGAATGCCTGTGTGGCAGCGAATGCAGTTCCAAGGGACAGTGAAAACTAGCTTCAGCATTCGGTGCTGGCAGCTTTCGTGTGGGCGCAATCGCTGGACGTTTCGAATTTGGCAGCGGGGCTCTGCGAGAGACACATACACAGTGTTGCCCCTTTACGAACCAAAGCTTTTGGGGAAAGCGAATGTCTGTGTGGCAGCGAATGCAGTTCCAAGGGACAGTGAAAACCAGCTACAGCATTCCGTGCTGGCAGCTTTCGTGTGGGCGCAATCGCTGGACGTTTCGAATTTGGCAGCGGGGCTCTGCGAGAGACACATACACAGTGTTGCCCCATTACGAAGCAAAGCTTTTGGGGAAAGCGAATGTCTGTGTGGCAGCGAATGCAGTTCCAAGGGACAGTGAAAACCAGCTACTGCATTCCGTGCTGGCAGCTTTCGTGTGGGCGCAATCGCTGGACGTTTCGAATTTGGCAGCGGGGCTCTGCGAGAGACACATACACAGTTTTGACCCTTTACCAAGCAAAGCTTTTGGGGAAAGCGAATGTCTGTGTGGCAGCGAATGCAGTTCCAAGGGACAGTGAAATCCAGCTTCAGCATTCGGTGCTGGCAGCTTTCGTGTGGGCGCAATCGCTGGACGTTTCGAATTTGGCAGCGGGGCTCTGCGAGAGACACATACACAGTGTTGCCCCATTACGAAGCAAAGCTTTTGGGGAAAGCGAATGTCTGTGTGGCAGCGAATGCAGTTCCAAGGGGCAGTGAAAACCAGCTGCAGCATTCCGTGCTGGCAGCTTTCGTGTGGGAGAAATCGCTGGACGTTTCGAATTTGGCAGCGGGGCTCTGCGAGAGACACATACACAGTGTTCCCCATTACGAAGCAAAGCTTTTGGGGAAAGCGAATGCCTGTGTGGCAGCGAATGCAGTTCCAAGGGACAGTGAAAACTAGCTTCAGCATTCGGTGCTGGCAGCTTTCGTGTGGGCGAAATCGCTGGACGTTTCGAATTTGGCAGCGGGGCTCTGCGAGAGACACATACACAGTGTTGCCCCATTACGAACCAAAGCTTTTGGGGAAAGCGAATGTCTGTGTGGCAGCGAATGCAGTTCCAAGGGACAGTGAAAACTAGCTTCAGCATTCGGTGCTGGCAGCTTTCGTGTGGGCGCAATCGCTGGACGTTTCGAATTTGGCAGCGGGGCTCTGCGAGAGACACATACACAGTGTTGCCCCTTTACGAAACAAAGCTTTTGGGGAAAGCGAATGTCTGTGTGGCAGCGAATGCAGTTCCAAGGGACAGTGAAAACCAGCTACAGCATTCCGTGCTGGCAGCTTTCGTGTGGGCGCAATCGCTGGACGTTTCGAATTTGGCAGCGGGGCTCTGCGAGAGACACATACACAGTGTTGCCCCTTTACGAAACAAAGCTTTTGGGGAAAGCGAATGTCTGTGTGGCAGCGAATGCAGTTCCAAGGGACAGTGAAAACCAGCTACAGCATTCCGTGCTGGCAGCTTTCGTGTGGGCGCAATCGCTGGACGTTTCGAATTTGGCAGCCGGGCTCTGCGAGAGACACATACACAGTGTTGCCCCATTACGAAGCAAAGCTTTTGGGGAAAGCGAATGTCTGTGTGGCAGCGAATGCAGTTCCAAGGGACAGTGAAAACCAGCTACTGCATTCCGTGCTGGCAGCTTTCGTGTGGGCGAAATCGCTTGACGTTTCCAAATTTGGCAGCCGGGCTCTGCGAGAGACACATACACAGTGTTGCCCCATTACGAAGCAAAGCTTTTGGGGAAAGCGAATGTCTGTGTGGCAGCGAATGCAGTTCCAAGGGACAGTGAAAACTAGCTTCAGCATTCGGTGCTGGCAGCTTTCGTGTGGGCGAAATCGCTGGACGTTTCGAATTTGGCAGCGGGGCTCTGCGAGAGACACATACACAGTGTTGCCCCATTACGAAGCAAAGCTTTTGGGGAAAGCGAATGTCTGTGTGGCAGCGAATGCAGTTCCAAGGGACAGTGAAAACCAGCTACAGCATTCCGTGCTGGCAGCTTTCGTGTGGGCGCAATCGCTGGACGTTTCGAATTTGGCAGCGGGGCTCTGCGAGAGACACATACACAGTGTTCCCCATTACGAAGCAAAGCTTTTGGGGAAAGCGAATGTCTGTGTGGCAGCGAATGCAGTTCCAAGGGACAGTGAAAACCAGCTACTGCATTCCGTGCTGGCAGCTTTCGTGTGGGAGAAATCGCTGGACGTTTCGAATTTGGCAGCCGGGCTCTGCGAGAGACACATACACAGTGTTGCCCCATTACGAACCAAAGCTTTTGGGGAAAGCGAATGTCTGTGTGGCAGCGAATGCAGTTCCAAGGGACAGTGAAAACCAGCTTCAGCATTCCGTGCTGGCAGCTTTCGTGTGGGCGAAATCGCTGGACGTTTCGAATTTGGCAGCCGGGCTCTGCGAGAGACACATACACAGTGTTGCCCCATTACGAACCAAAGCTTTTGGGGAAAGCGAATGCCTGTGTGGCAGCGAATGCAGTTCCAAGGGACAGTGAAAACTAGCTTCAGCATTCGGTGCTGGCAGCTTTCGTGTGGGCGCAATCGCTGGACGTTTCGAATTTGGCAGCGGGGCTCTGCGAGAGACACATACACAGTGTTGCCCCATTACGAAGCAAAGCTTTTGGGGAAAGCGAATGTCTGTGTGGCAGCGAATGCAGTTCCAAGGGACAGTGAAAACCAGCTTCAGCATTCCGTGCTGGCAGCTTTCGTGTGGGCGCAATCGCTGGACGTTTCGAATTTGGCAGCGGGGCTCTGCGAGAGACACATACACAGTTTTGACCCTTTACCAAGCAAAGCTTTTGGGGAAAGCGAATGTCTGTGTGGCAGCGAATGCAGTTCCAAGGGACAGTGAAATCCAGCTTCAGCATTCGGTGCTGGCAGCTTTCGTGTGGGCGCAATCGCTGGACGTTTCGAATTTGGCAGCGGGGCTCTGCGAGAGACACATACACAGTGTTGCCCCATTACGAAGCAAAGCTTTTGGGGAAAGCGAATGTCTGTGTGGCAGCGAATGCAGTTCCAAGGGGCAGTGAAAACCAGCTGCAGCATTCCGTGCTGGCAGCTTTCGTGTGGGAGAAATCGCTGGACGTTTCGAATTTGGCAGCGGGGCTCTGCGAGAGACACATACACAGTGTTCCCCATTACGAAGCAAAGCTTTTGGGGAAAGCGAATGCCTGTGTGGCAGCGAATGCAGTTCCAAGGGACAGTGAAAACTACCTTCAGCATTCGGTGCTGGCAGCTTTCGTGTGGGCGAAATCGCTGGACGTTTCGAATTTGGCAGCGGGGCTCTGCGAGAGACACATACACAGTGTTGCCCCATTACGAAGCAAAGCTTTTGGGGAAAGCGAATGTCTGTGTGGCAGCGAATGCAGTTCCAAGGGACAGTGAAAACCAGCTACAGCATTCCGTGCTGGCAGCTTTCGTGTGGGCGCAATCGCTGGACGTTTCGAATTTGGCAGCGGGGCTCTGCGAGAGACACATACACAGTGTTGCCCCATTACGAAGCAAAGCTTTTGGGGAAAGCGAATGTCTGTGTGGCAGCGAATGCAGTTCCAAGGGACAGTGAAAACCAGCTTCAGCATTCGGTGCTGGCAGCTTTCGTGTGGGCGCAATCGCTGGACGTTTCGAATTTGGCAGCGGGGCTCTGCGAGAGACACATACACAGTTTTGACCCTTTACCAAGCAAAGCTTTTGGGGAAAGCGAATGTCTGTGTGGCAGCGAATGCAGTTCCAAGGGACAGTGAAAACCAGCTACAGCATTCCGTGCTGGCAGCTTTCGTGTGGGCGCAATCGCTGGACGTTTCGAATTTGGCAGCGGGGCTCTGCGAGAGACACATACACAGTGTTGCCCCATTACGAAGCAAAGCTTTTGGGGAAAGCGAATGTCTGTGTGGCAGCGAATGCAGTTCCAAGGGGCAGTGAAAACCAGCTGCAGCATTCCGTGCTGGCAGCTTTCGTGTGGGAGAAATCGCTGGACGTTTCGAATTTGGCAGCGGGGCTCTGCGAGAGACACATACACAGTGTTCCCCATTACGAAGCAAAGCTTTTGGGGAAAGCGAATGTCTGTGTGGCAGCGAATGCAGTTCCAAGGGGCAGTGAAAACCAGCTACAGCATTCCGTGCTGGCAGCTTTCATGTGGGAGAAATCGCTGGACGTTTCGAATTTGGCAGCGGGGCTCTGCGAGAGACACATACACAGTGTTGCCCCATTACCAAGCAAAGCTTTTGGGGAAAGCGAATGTCTGTGTGGCAGCGAATGCAGTTCCAAGGGACAGTGAAAACCAGCTACTGCATTCCGTGCTGGCAGCTTTCGTGTGGGCGCAATCGCTGGACGTTTCGAATTTGGCAGCGGGGCTCTGCGAGAGACACATACACAGTGTTGCCCCATTACGAAGCAAAGCTTTTGGGGAAAGCGAATGTCTGTGTGGCAGCGAATGCAGTTCCAAGGGACAGTGAAAACCAGCTACTGCATTCCGTGCTGGCAGCTTTCGTGTGGGAGAAATCGCTGGACGTTTCGAATTTGGCAGCCGGGCTCTGCGAGAGACACATACACAGTGTTGCCCCATTACGAACCAAAGCTTTTGGGGAAAGTGAATGTCTGTGTGGCAGCGAATGCAGTTCCAAGGGGCAGTGAAAACCAGCTACAGCATTCCGTGCTGGCAGCTTTCGTGTGGGCGCAATCGCTGGACGTTTCGAATTTGGTAGCGGGGCTCTGCGAGAGACACATACACAGTGTTGCCCCATTACGAAGCAAAGCTTTTGGGGAAAGCGAATGTCTGTGTGGCAGCGAATGCATTTCCAGGGACAGTGAAAACCAGCTAGAGCATTCCGTGCTGGCAGCTTTCGTGTGGGCGCAATCGCTGGACGTTTCGAATTTGGCAGCCGGGCTCTGCGAGAGACACATACACAGTGTTGCCCCATTACCAAGCAAAGCTTTTGGGGAAAGCGAATGTCTGTGTGGCAGCGAATGCAGTTCCAAGGGACAGTGAAAACCAGCTACGGCATTTCGTGCTGGCAGCTTTCGTGTGGGCGAAATCGCTGGACGTTTCGAATTTGGCAGCGGGGCTCTGCGAGAGACACATACACAGTGTTGCCCCATTACGAAGCAAAGCTTTTGGGGAAAGCGAATGTCTGTGTGGCAGCGAATGCAGTTCCAAGGGGCAGTGAAAACCAGCTTCAGCATTCGGTGCTGGCAGCTTTCGTGTGGGCGCAATCGCTGGACGTTTCGAATTTGGTAGCGGGGCTCTGCGAGAGACACATACACAGTGTTGCCCCATTACGAAGCAAAGCTTTTGGGGAAAGCGAATGTCTGTGTGGCAGCGAATGCAGTTCCAAGGGGCAGTGAAAACCAGCTTCAGCATTCCGTGCTGGCAGCTTTCGTGTGGGCGAAATCGCTGGACGTTTCAAATTTGGCAGCCGGGCTCTGCGAGAGACACATACACAGTGTTGCCCCATTACGAACCAAAGCTTTTGGGGAAAGCGAATGCCTGTGTGGCAGCGAATGCAGTTCCAAGGGACAGTGAAAACTAGCTTCAGCATTCGGTGCTGGCAGCTTTCGTGTGGGCGCAATCGCTGGACGTTTCGAATTTGGCAGCGGGGCTCTGCGAGAGACACATACACAGTGTTGCCCCTTTACGAACCAAAGCTTTTGGGGAAAGCGAATGTCTGTGTGGCAGCGAATGCAGTTCCAAGGGACAGTGAAAACCAGCTACAGCATTCCGTGCTGGCAGCTTTCGTGTGGGCGCAATCGCTGGACGTTTCGAATTTGGCAGCCGGGCTCTGCGAGAGACACATACACAGTGTTGCCCCATTACGAAGCAAAGCTTTTGGGGAAAGCGAATGTCTGTGTGGCAGCGAATGCAGTTCCAAGGGACAGTGAAAACCAGCTTCAGCATTCGGTGCTGGCTGCTTTCGTGTGGGCGAAATCGCTGGACGTTTCGAATTTGGCAGCCGGGCTCTGCGAGAGAAACATACACAGTGTTGCCCCTTTACGAAGCAAAGCTTTTGGGGAAAGCGAATGTCTGTGTGGCAGCGAATGCAGTTCCAAGGGACAGTGAAAACCAGCTTCAGCATTCGGTGCTGGCAGCTTTCGTGTGGGCGCAATCGCTGGACGTTTCGAATTTGGCAGCCGGGCTCTGCGAGAGACACATACACAGTGTTGCCCCATTACGAACCAAAGCTTTTGGGGAAAGCGAATGCCTGTGTGGCAGCGAATGCAGTTCCAAGGGACAGTGAAAACTAGCTTCAGCATTCGGTGCTGGCAGCTTTCGTGTGGGCGCAATCGCTGGACGTTTCGAATTTGGCAGCGGGGCTCTGCGAGAGACACATACACAGTGTTGCCCCTTTACGAACCAAAGCTTTTGGGGAAAGCGAATGTCTGTGTGGCAGCGAATGCAGTTCCAAGGGACAGTGAAAACCAGCTACAGCATTCCGTGCTGGCAGCTTTCGTGTGGGCGCAATCGCTGGACGTTTCGAATTTGGCAGCGGGGCTCTGCGAGAGACACATACACAGTGTTGCCCCATTACGAAGCAAAGCTTTTGGGGAAAGCGAATGTCTGTGTGGCAGCGAATGCAGTTCCAAGGGACAGTGAAAACCAGCTTCAGCATTCCGTGCTGGCAGCTTTCGTGTGGGCGCAATCGCTGGACGTTTCGAATTTGGCAGCCGGGCTCTGCGAGAGACACATACACAGTTTTGACCCTTTACCAAGCAAAGCTTTTGGGGAAAGCGAATGTCTGTGTGGCAGCGAATGCAGTTCCAAGGGACAGTGAAAACCAGCTACAGCATTCCGTGCTGGCAGCTTTCGTGTGGGCGCAATCGCTGGACGTTTCGAATTTGGCAGCGGGGCTCTGCGAGAGACACATACACAGTGTTGCCCCATTACGAAGCAAAGCTTTTGGGGAAAGCGAATGTCTGTGTGGCAGCGAATGCAGTTCCAAGGGGCAGTGAAAACCAGCTGCAGCATTCCGTGCTGGCAGCTTTCGTGTGGGAGAAATCACTGGACGTTTCGAATTTGGCAGCGGGGCTCTGCGAGAGACACATACACAGTGTTCCCCATTACGAAGCAAAGCTTTTGGGGAAAGCGAATGTCTGTGTGGCAGCGAATGCAGTTCCAAGGGGCAGTGAAAACCAGCTACAGCATTCCGTGCTGGCAGCTTTCATGTGGGAGAAATCGCTGGACGTTTCGAATTTGGCAGCGGGGCTCTGCGAGAGACACATACACAGTGTTGCCCCATTACCAAGCAAAGCTTTTGGGGAAAGCGAATGTCTGTGTGGCAGCGAATGCAGTTCCAAGGGACAGTGAAAACCAGCTACTGCATTCCGTGCTGGCAGCTTTCGTGTGGGCGCAATCGCTGGACGTTTCGAATTTGGCAGCGGGGCTCTGCGAGAGACACATACACAGTGTTGCCCCATTACGAAGCAAAGCTTTTGGGGAAAGCGAATGTCTGTGTGGCAGCGAATGCAGTTCCAAGGGACAGTGAAAACCAGCTACTGCATTCCGTGCTGGCAGCTTTCGTGTGGGAGAAATCGCTGGACGTTTCGAATTTGGCAGCCGGGCTCTGCGAGAGACACATACACAGTGTTGCCCCATTACGAACCAAAGCTTTTGGGGAAAGTGAATGTCTGTGTGGCAGCGAATGCAGTTCCAAGGGGCAGTGAAAACCAGCTACAGCATTCCGTGCTGGCAGCTTTCGTGTGGGCGCAATCGCTGGACGTTTCGAATTTGGCAGCGGGGCTCTGCGAGAGACACATACACAGTGTTGCCCCATTACGAAGCAAAGCTTTTGGGGAAAGCGAATGTCTGTGTGGCAGCGAATGCAGTTCCAAGGGGCAGTGAAAACCAGCTGCAGCATTCCGTGCTGGCAGCTTTCGTGTGGGCGCAATCGCTGGACGTTTCGAATTTGGCAGCCGGGCTCTGCGAGAGACACATACACAGTGTTGCCCCATTACGAAGCAAAGCTTTTGGGGAAAGCGAATGTCTGTGTGGCAGCGAATGCAGTTCCAAGGGACAGTGAAAACCAGCTACGGCATTTCGTGCTGGCAGCTTTCGTGTGGGCGAAATCGCTGGACGTTTCGAATTTGGCAGCGGGGCTCTGCGAGAGACACATACACAGTGTTGCCCCATTACGAAGCAAAGCTTTTGGGGAAAGCGAATGTCTGTGTGGCAGCGAATGCAGTTCCAAGGGGCAGTGAAAACCAGCTTCAGCATTCGGTGCTGGCAGCTTTCGTGTGGGCGCAATCGCTGGACGTTTCGAATTTGGTAGCGGGGCTCTGCGAGAGACACATACACAGTGTTGCCCCATTACGAAGCAAAGCTTTTGGGGAAAGCGAATGTCTGTGTGGCAGCGAATGCAGTTCCAAGGGGCAGTGAAAACCAGCTTCAGCATTCCGTGCTGGCAGCTTTCGTGTGGGCGAAATCGCTGGACGTTTCGAATTTGGCAGCCGGGCTCTGCGAGAGACACATACACAGTGTTGCCCCATTACGAACCAAAGCTTTTGGGGAAAGCGAATGCCTGTGTGGCAGCGAATGCAGTTCCAAGGGACAGTGAAAACTAGCTTCAGCATTCGGTGCTGGCAGCTTTCGTGTGGGCGCAATCGCTGGACGTTTCGAATTTGGCAGCCGGGCTCTGCGAGAGACACATACACAGTGTTGCCCCATTACGAACCAAAGCTTTTGGGGAAAGCGAATGCCTGTGTGGCAGCGAATGCAGTTCCAAGGGACAGTGAAAACTAGCTTCAGCATTCGGTGCTGGCAGCTTTCGTGTGGGCGCAATCGCTGGACGTTTCGAATTTGGCAGCGGGGCTCTGCGAGAGACACATACACAGTGTTGCCCCTTTACGAACCAAAGCTTTTGGGGAAAGCGAATGTCTGTGTGGCAGCGAATGCAGTTCCAAGGGACAGTGAAAACCAGCTACAGCATTCCGTGCTGGCAGCTTTCGTGTGGGCGCAATCGCTGGACGTTTCGAATTTGGCAGCCGGGCTCTGCGAGAGACACATACACAGTGTTGCCCCATTACGAAGCAAAGCTTTTGGGGAAAGCGAATGTCTGTGTGGCAGCGAATGCAGTTCCAAGGGGCAGTGAAAACCAGCTTCAGCATTCGGTGCTGGCTGCTTTCGTGTGGGCGAAATCGCTGGACGTTTTGAATTTGGCAGCCGGGCTCTGCGAGAGACACATACACAGTGTTGCCCCTTTACGAAGCAAAGCTTTTGGGGAAAGCGAATGTCTGTGTGGCAGCGAATGCAGTTCCAAGGGACAGTGAAAACCAGCTAGAGCATTCCGTGCTGGCAGCTTTCGTGTGGGCGCAATCGCTGGACGTTTCGAATTTGGCAGCCGGGCTCTGCGAGAGACACATACACAGTGTTGCCCCATTACGAAGCAAAGCTTTTGGGGAAAGCGAATGTCTGTGTGGCAGCGAATGCAGTTCCAAGGGACAGTGAAAACCAGCTACAGCATTCCGTGCTGGCAGCTTTCGTGTGGGCGCAATCGCTGGACGTTTCGAATTTGGCAGCGGGGCTCTGCGAGAGACACATACACAGTGTTGCCCCATTACGAAGCAAAGCTTTTGGGGAAAGCGAATGTCTGTGTGGCAGCGAATGCAGTTCCAAGGGACAGTGAAAACCAGCTTCAGCATTCCGTGCTGGCAGCTTTCGTGTGGGCGCAATCGCTGGACGTTTCGAATTTGGCAGCGGGGCTCTGCGAGAGACACATACACAGTGTTGCCCCATTACGAAGCAAAGCTTTTGGGGAAAGCGAATGTCTGTGTGGCAGCGAATGCAGTTCCAAGGGACAGTGAAAACCAGCTACAGCATTCCGTGCTGGCAGCTTTCGTGTGGGCGCAATCGCTGGACGTTTCGAATTTGGCAGCCGGGCTCTGCGAGAGACACATACACAGTGTTGCCCCATTACGAAGCAAAGCTTTTGGGGAAAGCGAATGTCTGTGTGGCAGCGAATGCAGTTCCAAGGGACAGTGAAAACCAGCTTCAGCATTCCGTGCTGGCAGCTTTCGTGTGGGCGCAATCGCTGGACGTTTCGAATTTGGCAGCGGGGCTCTGCGAGAGACACATACACAGTTTTGACCCTTTACCAAGCAAAGCTTTTGGGGAAAGCGAATGTCTGTGTGGCAGCGAATGCAGTTCCAAGGGACAGTGAAATCCAGCTTCAGCATTCGGTGCTGGCAGCTTTCGTGTGGGCGCAATCGCTGGACGTTTCGAATTTGGTAGCGGGGCTCTGCGAGAGACACATACACAGTGTTGCCCCATTACGAAGCAAAGCTTTTGGGGAAAGCGAATGTCTGTGTGGCAGCGAATGCAGTTCCAAGGGACAGTGAAAACCAGCTACAGCATTCCGTGCTGGCAGCTTTCGTGTGGGCGCAATCGCTGGACGTTTCGAATTTGGTAGCGGTGCTCTGCGAGAGACACATACACAGTGTTGCCCCATTACCAAGCAAAGCTTTTGGGGAAAGCGAATGTCTGTGTGGCAGCGAATGCAGTTCCAAGGGGCAGTGAAAACCAGCTTCAGCATTCGGTGCTGGCAGCTTTCGTGTGGGAGAAATCGCTGGACGTTTCGAATTTGGCAGCGGGGCTCTGCGAGAGACACATACACAGTGTTGCCCCATTACCAAGCAAAGCTTTTGGGGAAAGCGAATGTCTGTGTGGCAGCGAATGCAGTTCCAAGGGACAGTGCAAACCAGCTACTGCATTCCGTGCTGGCAGCTTTCGTGTGGGAGAAATCGCTGGACATTTCGAATTTGGCAGCCGGGCTCTGCGAGAGACACATACACAGTGTTGCCCCATTACGAAGCAAAGCTTTTGGGGAAAGCGAATGTCTGTGTGGCAGCGAATGCAGTTCCAAGGGACAGTGAAAACCAGCTACTGCATTCCGTGCTGGCAGCTTTCGTGTGGGAGAAATCGCTGGACGTTTCGAATTTGGCAGCCGGGCTCTGCGAGAGACACATACACAGTGTTGCCCCATTACGAACCAAAGCTTTTGGGGAAAGCGAATGTCTGTGTGGCAGCGAATGCAGTTCCAAGGGACAGTGAAAACCAGCTACAGCATTCCGTGCTGGCAGCTTTCGTGTGGGCGAAATCGCTGGACGTTTCAAATTTGGCAGCCGGGCTCTGCGAGAGACACATACACAGTGTTGCCCCATTACGAACCAAAGCTTTTGGGGAAAGCGAATGCCTGTGTGGCAGCGAATGCAGTTCCAAGGGACAGTGAAAACTAGCTTCAGCATTCGGTGCTGGCAGCTTTCGTGTGGGCGCAATCGCTGGACGTTTCGAATTTGGCAGCGGGGCTCTGCGAGAGACACATACACAGTGTTGCCCCATTACGAAGCAAAGCTTTTGGGGAAAGCGAATGTCTGTGTGGCAGCGAATGCAGTTCCAAGGGACAGTGAAAACCAGCTACAGCATTCCGTGCTGGCAGCTTTCGTGTGGGCGCAATCGCTGGACGTTTCGAATTTGGCAGCGGGGCTCTGCGAGAGACACATACACAGTGTTGCCCCATTACCAACCAAAGCTTTTGGGGAAAGCGAATGTCTGTGTGGCAGCGAATGCAGTTCCAAGGGGCAGTGAAAACCAGCTTCAGCATTCGGTGCTGGCAGCTTTCGTGTGGGCGCAATCGCTGGACGTTTCGAATTTGGCAGCGGGGCTCTGCGAGAGACACATACACAGTGTTGCCCCATTACCAAGCAAAGCTTTTGGGGAAAGCGAATGTCTGTGTGGCAGCGAATGCAGTTCCAAGGGACAGTGAAAACCAGCTACAGCATTCCGTGCTGGCAGCTTTCGTGTGGGCGCAATCGCTGGACGTTTCGAATTTGGCAGCCGGGCTCTGCGAGAGACACATACACAGTGTTGCCCCATTACCAAGCAAAGCTTTTGGGGAAAGCGAATGTCTGTGTGGCAGCGAATGCAGTTCCAAGGGACAGTGAAAACCAGCTACGGCATTTCGTGCTGGCAGCTTTCGTGTGGGCGAAATCGCTGGACGTTTCGAATTTGGCAGCGGGGCTCTGCGAGAGACACATACACAGTGTTGCCCCATTACGAAGCAAAGCTTTTGGGGAAAGCGAATGTCTGTGTGGCAGCGAATGCAGTTCCAAGGGGCAGTGAAAACCAGCTTCAGCATTCGGTGCTGGCAGCTTTCGTGTGGGCGCAATCGCTGGACGTTTCGAATTTGGTAGCGGGGCTCTGCGAGAGACACATACACAGTGTTGCCCCATTACGAAGCAAAGCTTTTGGGGAAAGCGAATGTCTGTGTGGCAGCGAATGCAGTTCCAAGGGGCAGTGAAAACCAGCTTCAGCATTCCGTGCTGGCAGCTTTCGTGTGGGCGAAATCGCTGGACGTTTCAAATTTGGCAGCCGGGCTCTGCGAGAGACACATACACAGTGTTGCCCCATTACGAACCAAAGCTTTTGGGGAAAGCGAATGCCTGTGTGGCAGCGAATGCAGTTCCAAGGGACAGTGAAAACTAGCTTCAGCATTCGGTGCTGGCAGCTTTCGTGTGGGCGCAATCGCTGGACGTTTCGAATTTGGCAGCCGGGCTCTGCGAGAGACACATACACAGTGTTGCCCCATTACGAACCAAAGCTTTTGGGGAAAGCGAATGCCTGTGTGGCAGCGAATGCAGTTCCAAGGGACAGTGAAAACTAGCTTCAGCATTCGGTGCTGGCAGCTTTCGTGTGGGCGCAATCGCTGGACGTTTCGAATTTGGCAGCCGGGCTCTGCGAGAGACACATACACAGTGTTGCCCCTTTACGAACCAAAGCTTTTGGGGAAAGCGAATGTCTGTGTGGCAGCGAATGCAGTTCCAAGGGACAGTGAAAACCAGCTACAGCATTCCGTGCTGGCAGCTTTCGTGTGGGCGCAATCGCTGGACGTTTCGAATTTGGCAGCCGGGCTCTGCGAGAGACACATACACAGTGTTGCCCCATTACGAAGCAAAGCTTTTGGGGAAAGCGAATGTCTGTGTGGCAGCGAATGCAGTTCCAAGGGGCAGTGAAAACCAGCTTCAGCATTCGGTGCTGGCTGCTTTCGTGTGGGCGAAATCGCTGGACGTTTTGAATTTGGCAGCCGGGCTCTGCGAGAGACACATACACAGTGTTGCCCCTTTACGAAGCAAAGCTTTTGGGGAAAGCGAATGTCTGTGTGGCAGCGAATGCAGTTCCAAGGGACAGTGAAAACCAGCTTCAGCATTCGGTGCTGGCAGCTTTCGTGTGGGCGCAATCGCTGGACGTTTCGAATTTGGCAGCGGGGCTCTGCGAGAGACACATACACAGTGTTGCCCCATTACGAAGCAAAGCTTTTGGGGAAAGCGAATGTCTGTGTGGCAGCGAATGCAGTTCCAAGGGACAGTGAAAACCAGCTACTGCATTCCGTGCTGGCAGCTTTCGTGTGGGCGAAATCGCTTGACGTTTCCAAATTTGGCAGCCGGGCTCTGCGAGAGACACATACACAGTGTTGCCCCATTACGAAGCAAAGCTTTTGGGGAAAGCGAATGCCTGTGTGGCAGCGAATGCAGTTCCAAGGGACAGTGAAAACTAGCTTCAGCATTCGGTGCTGGCAGCTTTCGTGTGGGCGAAATCGCTGGACGTTTCGAATTTGGCAGCGGGGCTCTGCGAGAGACACATACACAGTGTTGCCCCATTACGAAGCAAAGCTTTTGGGGAAAGCGAATGTCTGTGTGGCAGCGAATGCAGTTCCAAGGGACAGTGAAAACCAGCTACTGCATTCCGTGCTGGCAGCTTTCGTGTGGGCGCAATCGCTGGACGTTTCGAATTTGGCAGCGGGGCTCTGCGAGAGACACATACACAGTGTTCCCCATTACGAAGCAAAGCTTTTGGGGAAAGCGAATGTCTGTGTGGCAGCGAATGCAGTTCCAAGGGACAGTGAAAACCAGCTACTGCATTCCGTGCTGGCAGCTTTCGTGTGGGAGAAATCGCTGGACGTTTCGAATTTGGCAGCCGGGCTCTGCGAGAGACACATACACAGTGTTGCCCCATTACGAACCAAAGCTTTTGGGGAAAGCGAATGTCTGTGTGGCAGCGAATGCAGTTCCAAGGGACAGTGAAAACCAGCTTCAGCATTCCGTGCTGGCAGCTTTCGTGTGGGCGAAATCGCTGGACGTTTCGAATTTGGCAGCCGGGCTCTGCGAGAGACACATACACAGTGTTGCCCCATTACGAAGCAAATCTTTTGGGGAAAGCGAATGCCTGTGTGGCAGCGAATGCAGTTCCAAGGGACAGTGAAAACTAGCTTCAGCATTCGGTGCTGGCAGCTTTCGTGTGGGCGCAATCGCTGGACGTTTCGAATTTGGCAGCGGGGCTCTGCGAGAGACACATACACAGTGTTGCCCCTTTACGAACCAAAGCTTTTGGGGAAAGCGAATGTCTGTGTGGCAGCGAATGCAGTTCCAAGGGACAGTGAAAACCAGCTACAGCATTCCGTGCTGGCAGCTTTCGTGTGGGCGCAATCGCTGGACGTTTCGAATTTGGCAGCGGGGCTCTGCGAGAGACACATACACAGTGTTGCCCCATTACGAAGCAAAGCTTTTGGGGAAAGCGAATGTCTGTGTGGCAGCGAATGCAGTTCCAAGGGACAGTGAAAACCAGCTTCAGCATTCCGTGCTGGCAGCTTTCGTGTGGGCGCAATCGCTGGACGTTTCGAATTTGGCAGCGGGGCTCTGCGAGAGACACATACACAGTTTTGACCCTTTACCAAGCAAAGCTTTTGGGGAAAGCGAATGTCTGTGTGGCAGCGAATGCAGTTCCAAGGGACAGTGAAATCCAGCTTCAGCATTCGGTGCTGGCAGCTTTCGTGTGGGCGCAATCGCTGGACGTTTCGAATTTGGCAGCGGGGCTCTGCGAGAGACACATACACAGTGTTGCCCCATTACGAAGCAAAGCTTTTGGGGAAAGCGAATGTCTGTGTGGCAGCGAATGCAGTTCCAAGGGACAGTGAAATCCAGCTTCAGCATTCGGTGCTGGCAGCTTTCGTGTGGGCGCAATCGCTGGACGTTTCGAATTTGGCAGCGGGGCTCTGCGAGAGACACATACACAGTGTTGCCCCATTACGAAGCAAAGCTTTTGGGGAAAGCGAATGTCTGTGTGGCAGCGAATGCAGTTCCAAGGGGCAGTGAAAACCAGCTGCAGCATTCCGTGCTGGCAGCTTTCGTGTGGGAGAAATCGCTGGACGTTTCGAATTTGGCAGCGGGGCTCTGCGAGAGACACATACACAGTGTTCCCCATTACGAAGCAAAGCTTTTGGGGAAAGCGAATGTCTGTGTGGCAGCGAATGCAGTTCCAAGGGACAGTGAAAACCAGCTTCAGCATTCGGTGCTGGCAGCTTTCGTGTGGGCGCAATCGCTGGACGTTTCGAATTTGGCAGCGGGGCTCTGCGAGAGACACATACACAGTGTTGCCCCATTACGAACCAAAGCTTTTGGGGAAAGCGAATGTCTGTGTGGCAGCGAATGCAGTTCCAAGGGACAGTGAAAACCAGCTTCAGCATTCCGTGCTGGCAGCTTTCGTGTGGGCGCAATCGCTGGACGTTTCGAATTTGGCAGCCGGGCTCTGCGAGAGACACATACACAGTGTTGCCCCATTACGAACCAAAGCTTTTGGGGAAAGCGAATGCCTGTGTGGCAGCGAATGCAGTTCCAAGGGACAGTGAAAACCAGCTGCAGCATTCCGTGCTGGCAGCTTTCGTGTGGGAGAAATCGCTGGACGTTTCGAATTTGGCAGCGGGGCTCTGCGAGAGACACATACACAGTGTTCCCCATTACGAAGCAAAGCTTTTGGGGAAAGCGAATGTCTGTGTGGCAGCGAATGCAGTTCCAAGGGGCAGTGAAAACCAGCTACAGCATTCCGTGCTGGCAGCTTTCATGTGGGAGAAATCGCTGGACGTTTCGAATTTGGCAGCGGGGCTCTGCGAGAGACACATACACAGTGTTGCCCCATTACCAAGCAAAGCTTTTGGGGAAAGCGAATGTCTGTGTGGCAGCGAATGCAGTTCCAAGGGACAGTGAAAACCAGCTACTGCATTCCGTGCTGGCAGCTTTCGTGTGGGCGCAATCGCTGGACGTTTCGAATTTGGCAGCGGGGCTCTGCGAGAGACACATACACAGTGTTGCTCCATTACGAAGCAAAGCTTTTGGGGAAAGCGAATGTCTGTGTGGCAGCGAATGCAGTTCCAAGGGACAGTGAAAACCAGCTACTGCATTCCGTGCTGGCAGCTTTCGTGTGGGAGAAATCGCTGGACGTTTCGAATTTGGCAGCCTGGCTCTGCGAGAGACACATACACCGTGTTGCCCCATTACGAACCAAAGCTTTTGGGGAAAGTGAATGTCTGTGTGGCAGCGAATGCAGTTCCAAGGGGCAGTGAAAACCAGCTTCAGCATTCGGTGCTGGCAGCTTTCGTGTGGGCGCAATCGCTGGACGTTTCGAATTTGGTAGCGGGGCTCTGCGAGAGACACATACACAGTGTTGCCCCATTACGAAGCAAAGCTTTTGGGGAAAGCGAATGTCTGTGTGGCAGCGAATGCAGTTCCAAGGGACAGTGAAAACCAGCTACAGCATTCCGTGCTGGCAGCTTTCGTGTGGGCGCAATCGCTGGACGTTTCGAATTTGGTAGCGGTGCTCTGCGAGAGACACATACACAGTGTTGCCCCATTACCAAGCAAAGCTTTTGGGGAAAGCGAATGTCTGTGTGGCAGCGAATGCAGTTCCAAGGGGCAGTGAAAACCAGCTTCAGCATTCGGTGCTGGCAGCTTTCGTGTGGGAGAAATCGCTGGACGTTTCGAATTTGGCAGCGGGGCTCTGCGAGAGACACATACACAGTGTTGCCCCATTACCAAGCAAAGCTTTTGGGGAAAGCGAATGTCTGTGTGGCAGCGAATGCAGTTCCAAGGGACAGTGCAAACCAGCTACTGCATTCCGTGCTGGCAGCTTTCGTGTGGGAGAAATCGCTGGACATTTCGAATTTGGCAGCCGGGCTCTGCGAGAGACACATACACAGTGTTGCCCCATTACGAAGCAAAGCTTTTGGGGAAAGCGAATGTCTGTGTGGCAGCGAATGCAGTTCCAAGGGACAGTGAAAACCAGCTACTGCATTCCGTGCTGGCAGCTTTCGTGTGGCAGAAATCGCTGGACGTTTCGAATTTGGCAGCCGGGCTCTGCGAGAGACACATACACAGTGTTGCCCCATTACGAACCAAAGCTTTTGGGGAAAGCGAATGTCTGTGTGGCAGCGAATGCAGTTCCAAGGGACAGTGAAAACCAGCTACAGCATTCCGTGCTGGCAGCTTTCGTGTGGGCGAAATCGCTGGACGTTTCAAATTTGGCAGCCGGGCTCTGCGAGAGACACATACACAGTGTTGCCCCATTACGAACCAAAGCTTTTGGGGAAAGCGAATGCCTGTGTGGCAGCGAATGCAGTTCCAAGGGACAGTGAAAACTAGCTTCAGCATTCGGTGCTGGCAGCTTTCGTGTGGGCGCAATCGCTGGACGTTTCGAATTTGGCAGCGGGGCTCTGCGAGAGACACATACACAGTGTTGCCCCATTACGAAGCAAAGCTTTTGGGGAAAGCGAATGTCTGTGTGGCAGCGAATGCAGTTCCAAGGGACAGTGAAAACCAGCTACAGCATTCCGTGCTGGCAGCTTTCGTGTGGGCGCAATCGCTGGACGTTTCGAATTTGGCAGCCGGGCTCTGCGAGAGACATATACACAGTGTTGCCCCATTACCAAGCAAAGCTTTTGGGGAAAGCGAATGTCTGTGTGGCAGCGAATGCAGTTCCAAGGGGCAGTGAATACCAGCTACTGCATTTCGTGCTGGCAGCTTTCGTGTGGGCGAAATCGCTGGACGTTTCGAATTTGGCAGCGGGGCTCTGCGAGAGACACATACACAGTGTTGCCCCATTACCAAGCAAAGCTTTTGGGGAAAGCGAATGTCTGTGTGGCAGCGAATGCAGTTCCAAGGGGCAGTGAAAACCAGCTTCAGCATTCGGTGCTGGCAGCTTTCGTGTGGGCGCAATCGCTGGACGTTTCGAATTTGGTAGCGGGGCTCTGCGAGAGACACATACACAGTGTTGCCCCATTACGAAGCAAAGCTTTTGGGGAAAGCGAATGCCTGTGTGGCAGCGAATGCAGTTCCAAGGGGCAGTGAAAACCAGCTTCAGCATTCCGTGCTGGCAGCTTTCGTGTGGGCGAAATCGCTGGACGTTTCAAATTTGGCAGCCGGGCTCTGCGAGAGACACATACACAGTGTTGCCCCATTACGAACCAAAGCTTTTGGGGAAAGCGAATGCCTGTGTGGCAGCGAATGCAGTTCCAAGGGACAGTGAAAACTAGCTTCAGCATTCGGTGCTGGCAGCTTTCGTGTGGGCGCAATCGCTGGACGTTTCGAATTTGGCAGCGGGGCTCTGCGAGAGACACATACACAGTGTTGCCCCTTTACGAACCAAAGCTTTTGGGGAAAGCGAATGTCTGTGTGGCAGCGAATGCAGTTCCAAGGGACAGTGAAAACCAGCTACAGCATTCCGTGCTGGCAGCTTTCGTGTGGGCGCAATCGCTGGACGTTTCGAATTTGGCAGCCGGGCTCTGCGAGAGACACATACACAGTGTTGCCCCATTACGAAGCAAAGCTTTTGGGGAAAGCGAATGTCTGTGTGGCAGCGAATGCAGTTCCAAGGGGCAGTGAAAACCAGCTTCAGCATTCGGTGCTGGCTGCTTTCGTGTGGGCGAAATCGCTGGACGTTTTGAATTTGGCAGCCGGGCTCTGCGAGAGACACATACACAGTGTTGCCCCTTTACGAAGCAAAGCTTTTGGGGAAAGCGAATGTCTGTGTGGCAGCGAATGCAGTTCCAAGGGACAGTGAAAACCAGCTTCAGCATTCGGTGCTGGCAGCTTTCGTGTGGGCGCAATCGCTGGACGTTTCGAATTTGGCAGCGGGGCTCTGCGAGAGACACATACACAGTGTTGCCCCATTACGAAGCAAAGCTTTTGGGGAAAGCGAATGTCTGTGTGGCAGCGAATGCAGTTCCAAGGGACAGTGAAAACCAGCTACTGCATTCCGTGCTGGCAGCTTTCGTGTGGGCGAAATCGCTTGACGTTTCCAAATTTGGCAGCCGGGCTCTGCGAGAGACACATACACAGTGTTGCCCCATTACGAAGCAAAGCTTTTGGGGAAAGCGAATGCCTGTGTGGCAGCGAATGCAGTTCCAAGGGACAGTGAAAACTAGCTTCAGCATTCGGTGCTGGCAGCTTTCGTGTGGGCGAAATCGCTGGACGTTTCGAATTTGGCAGCGGGGCTCTGCGAGAGACACATACACAGTGTTGCACCATTACGAAGCAAAGCTTTTGGGGAAAGCGAATGTCTGTGTGGCAGCGAATGCAGTTCCAAGGGACAGTGAAAACCAGCTACAGCATTCCGTGCTGGCAGCTTTCGTGTGGGCGCAATCGCTGGACGTTTCGAATTTGGCAGCGGGGCTCTGCGAGAGACACATACACAGTGTTCCCCATTACGAAGCAAAGCTTTTGGGGAAAGCGAATGTCTGTGTGGCAGCGAATGCAGTTCCAAGGGGCAGTGAAAACCAGCTTCAGCATTCCGTGCTGGCAGCTTTCGTGTGGGCGAAATCGCTGGACGTTTCGAATTTGGCAGCCGGGCTCTGCGAGAGACACATACACAGTGTTGCCCCATTACGAACCAAAGCTTTTGGGGAAAGCGAATGCCTGTGTGGCAGCGAATGCAGTTCCAAGGGACAGTGAAAACTAGCTTCAGCATTCGGTGCTGGCAGCTTTCGTGTGGGCGCAATCGCTGGACGTTTCGAATTTGGCAGCGGGGCTCTGCGAGAGACACATACACAGTGTTGCCCCTTTACGAACCAAAGCTTTTGGGGAAAGCGAATGTCTGTGTGGCAGCGAATGCAGTTCCAAGGGACAGTGAAAACCAGCTACAGCATTCCGTGCTGGCAGCTTTCGTGTGGGCGCAATCGCTGGACGTTTCGAATTTGGCAGCGGGGCTCTGCGAGAGACACATACACAGTGTTGCCCCATTACGAAGCAAAGCTTTTGGGGAAAGCGAATGTCTGTGTGGCAGCGAATGCAGTTCCAAGGGACAGTGAAAACCAGCTTCAGCATTCCGTGCTGGCAGCTTTCGTGTGGGCGCAATCGCTGGACGTTTCGAATTTGGCAGCGGGGCTCTGCGAGAGACACATACACAGTTTTGACCCTTTACCAAGCAAAGCTTTTGGGGAAAGCGAATGTCTGTGTGGCAGCGAATGCAGTTCCAAGGGACAGTGAAAACCAGCTTCAGCATTCGGTGCTGGCAGCTTTCGTGTGGGCGCAATCGCTGGACGTTTCGAATTTGGCAGCGGGGCTCTGCGAGAGACACATACACAGTGTTGCCCCATTACGAAGCAAAGCTTTTGGGGAAAGCGAATGTCTGTGTGGCAGCGAATGCAGTTCCAAGGGACAGTGAAATCCAGCTTCAGCATTCGGTGCTGGCAGCTTTCGTGTGGGCGCAATCGCTGGACGTTTCGAATTTGGCAGCGGGGCTCTGCGAGAGACACATACACAGTGTTGCCCCATTACGAAGCAAAGCTTTTGGGGAAAGCGAATGTCTGTGTGGCAGCGAATGCAGTTCCAAGGGACAGTGAAAACCAGCTGCAGCATTCCGTGCTGGCAGCTTTCGTGTGGGAGAAATCGCTGGACGTTTCGAATTTGGCAGCGGGGCTCTGCGAGAGACACATACACAGTGTTCCCCATTACGAAGCAAAGCTTTTGGGGAAAGCGAATGCCTGTGTGGCAGCGAATGCAGTTCCAAGGGACAGTGAAAACTAGCTTCAGCATTCGGTGCTGGCAGCTTTCGTGTGGGCGAAATCGCTGGACGTTTCGAATTTGGCAGCGGGGCTCTGCGAGAGACACATACACAGTGTTGCCCCATTACGAACCAAAGCTTTTGGGGAAAGCGAATGTCTGTGTGGCAGCGAATGCAGTTCCAAGGGACAGTGAAAACCAGCTTCAGCATTCCGTGCTGGCAGCTTTCGTGTGGGCGAAATCGCTGGACGTTTCGAATTTGGCAGCCGGGCTCTGCGAGAGACACATACACAGTGTTGCCCCATTACGAACCAAAGCTTTTGGGGAAAGCGAATGCCTGTGTGGCAGCGAATGCAGTTCCAAGGGACAGTGAAAACTAGCTTCAGCATTCGGTGCTGGCAGCTTTCGTGTGGGCGCAATCGCTGGACGTTTCGAATTTGGCAGCGGGGCTCTGCGAGAGACACATACACAGTGTTGCCCCTTTACGAAGCAAAGCTTTTGGGGAAAGCGAATGTCTGTGTGGCAGCGAATGCAGTTCCAAGGGACAGTGAAAACCAGCTACAGCATTCCGTGCTGGCAGCTTTCGTGTGGGCGCAATCGCTGGACGTTTCGAATTTGGCAGCGGGGCTCTGCGAGAGACACATACACAGTGTTGCCCCATTACGAAGCAAAGCTTTTGGGGAAAGCGAATGTCTGTGTGGCAGCGAATGCAGTTCCAAGGGACAGTGAAAACCAGCTTCAGCATTCCGTGCTGGCAGCTTTCGTGTGGGCGCAATCGCTGGACGTTTCGAATTTGGCAGCGGGGCTCTGCGAGAGACACATACACAGTTTTGACCCTTTACCAAGCAAAGCTTTTGGGGAAAGCGAATGTCTGTGTGGCAGCGAATGCAGTTCCAAGGGACAGTGAAAACCAGCTACAGCATTCCGTGCTGGCAGCTTTCGTGTGGGCGCAATCGCTGGACGTTTCGAATTTGGCAGCGGGGCTCTGCGAGAGACACATACACAGTGTTGCCCCATTACGAAGCAAAGCTTTTGGGGAAAGCGAATGTCTGTGTGGCAGCGAATGCAGTTCCAAGGGGCAGTGAAAACCAGCTGCAGCATTCCGTGCTGGCAGCTTTCGTGTGGGAGAAATCGCTGGACGTTTCGAATTTGGCAGCGGGGCTCTGCGAGAGACACATACACAGTGTTGCCCCATTACCAAGCAAAGCTTTTGGGGAAAGCGAATGTCTGTGTGGCAGCGAATGCAGTTCCAAGGGACAGTGAAAACCAGCTACGGCATTTCGTGCTGGCAGCTTTCGTGTGGGCGAAATCGCTGGACGTTTCGAATTTGGCAGCGGGGCTCTGCGAGAGACACATACACAGTGTTGCCCCATTACGAAGCAAAGCTTTTGGGGAAAGCGAATGTCTGTGTGGCAGCGAATGCAGTTCCAAGGGGCAGTGAAAACCAGCTTCAGCATTCGGTGCTGGCAGCTTTCGTGTGGGCGCAATCGCTGGACGTTTCGAATTTGGTAGCGGGGCTCTGCGAGAGACACATACACAGTGTTGCCCCATTACGAAGCAAAGCTTTTGGGGAAAGCGAATGTCTGTGTGGCAGCGAATGCAGTTCCAAGGGGCAGTGAAAACCAGCTTCAGCATTCCGTGCTGGCAGCTTTCGTGTGGGCGAAATCGCTGGACGTTTCAAATTTGGCAGCCGGGCTCTGCGAGAGACACATACACAGTGTTGCCCCATTACGAACCAAAGCTTTTGGGGAAAGCGAATGCCTGTGTGGCAGCGAATGCAGTTCCAAGGGACAGTGAAAACTAGCTTCAGCATTCGGTGCTGGCAGCTTTCGTGTGGGCGCAATCGCTGGACGTTTCGAATTTGGCAGCCGGGCTCTGCGAGAGACACATACACAGTGTTGCCCCATTACGAACCAAAGCTTTTGGGGAAAGCGAATGCCTGTGTGGCAGCGAATGCAGTTCCAAGGGACAGTGAAAACTAGCTTCAGCATTCGGTGCTGGCAGCTTTCGTGTGGGCGCAATCGCTGGACGTTTCGAATTTGGCAGCGAGGCTCTGCGAGAGACACATACACAGTGTTGCCCCTTTACGAACCAAAGCTTTTGGGGAAAGCGAATGTCTGTGTGGCAGCGAATGCAGTTCCAAGGGACAGTGAAAACCAGCTACAGCATTCCGTGCTGGCAGCTTTCGTGTGGGAGAAATCGCTGGACGTTTCGAATTTGGCAGCGGGGCTCTGCGAGAGACACATACACAGTGTTCCCCATTACGAAGCAAAGCTTTTGGGGAAAGCGAATGTCTGTGTGGCAGCGAATGCAGTTCCAAGGGGCAGTGAAAACCAGCTACAGCATTCCGTGCTGGCAGCTTTCATGTGGGAGAAATCGCTGGACGTTTCGAATTTGGCAGCGGGGCTCTGCGAGAGACACATACACAGTGTTGCCCCATTACCAAGCAAAGCTTTTGGGGAAAGCGAATGTCTGTGTGGCAGCGAATGCAGTTCCAAGGGACAGTGAAAACCAGCTACTGCATTCCGTGCTGGCAGCTTCCGTGTGGGCGCAATCGCTGGACGTTTCGAATTTGGCAGCGGGGCTCTGCGAGAGACACATACACAGTGTTGCCCCATTACGAAGCAAAGCTTTTGGGGAAAGCGAATGTCTGTGTGGCAGCGAATGCAGTTCCAAGGGACAGTGAAAACCAGCTACTGCATTCCGTGCTGGCAGCTTTCGTGTGGGAGAAATCGCTGGACGTTTCGAATTTGGCAGCCGGGCTCTGCGAGAGACACATACACAGTGTTGCCCCATTACGAACCAAAGCTTTTGGGGAAAGTGAATGTCTGTGTGGCAGCGAATGCAGTTCCAAGGGGCAGTGAAAACCAGCTACAGCATTCCGTGCTGGCAGCTTTCGTGTGGGCGCAATCGCTGGACGTTTCGAATTTGGTAGCGGGGCTCTGCGAGAGACACATACACAGTGTTGCCCCATTACGAAGCAAAGCTTTTGGGGAAAGCGAATGTCTGTGTGGCAGCGAATGCATTTCCAGGGACAGTGAAAACCAGCTACAGCATTCCGTGCTGGCAGCTTTCGTGTGGGCGCAATCGCTGGACGTTTCGAATTTGGCAGCGGGGCTCTGCGAGAGACACATACACAGTGTTGCCCCATTACCAAGCAAAGCTTTTGGGGAAAGCGAATGTCTGTGTGGCAGCGAATGCAGTTCCAAGGGACAGTGAAAACCAGCTACGGCATTTCGTGCTGACAGCTTTCGTGTGGGCGAAATCGCTGGACGTTTCGAATTTGGCAGCGGGGCTCTGCGAGAGACACATACACAGTGTTGCCCCATTACGAAGCAAAGCTTTTGGGGAAAGCGAATGTCTGTGTGGCAGCGAATGCAGTTCCAAGGGGCAGTGAAAACCAGCTTCAGCATTCGGTGCTGGCAGCTTTCATGTGGGCGCAATCGCTGGACGTTTCGAATTTGGTAGCGGGGCTCTGCGAGAGACACATACACAGTGTTGCCCCATTACGAAGCAAAGCTTTTGGGGAAAGCGAATGTCTGTGTGGCAGCGAATGCAGTTCCAAGGGGCAGTGAAAACCAGCTTCAGCATTCCGTGCTGGCAGCTTTCGTGTGGGCGAAATCGCTGGACGTTTCAAATTTGGCAGCCGGGCTCTGCGAGAGACACATACACAGTGTTGCCCCATTACGAACCAAAGCTTTTGGGGAAAGCGAATGCCTGTGTGGCAGCGAATGCAGTTCCAAGGGACAGTGAAAACTAGCTTCAGCATTCGGTGCTGGCAGCTTTCGTGTGGGCGCAATCGCTGGACGTTTCGAATTTGGCAGCCGGGCTCTGCGAGAGACACATACACAGTGTTGCCCCATTACCAAGCAAAGCTTTTGGGGAAAGCGAATGCCTGTGTGGCAGCGAATGCAGTTCCAAGGGACAGTGAAAACTAGCTTCAGCATTCGGTGCTGGCAGCTTTCGTGTGGGCGCAATCGCTGGACGTTTCGAATTTGGCAGCGGGGCTCTGCGAGAGACACATACACAGTGTTGCCCCTTTACGAACCAAAGCTTTTGGGGAAAGCGAATGTCTGTGTGGCAGCGAATGCAGTTCCAAGGGACAGTGAAAACCAGCTACAGCATTCCGTGCTGGCAGCATTCGTGTGGGCGCAATCGCTGGACGTTTCGAATTTGGCAGCCGGGCTCTGCGAGAGACACATACACAGTGTTGCCCCATTACGAAGCAAAGCTTTTGGGGAAAGCGAATGTCTGTGTGGCAGCGAATGCAGTTCCAAGGGGCAGTGAAAACCAGCTTCAGCATTCGGTGCTGGCTGCTTTCGTGTGGGCGAAATCGCTGGACGTTTTGAATTTGGCAGCCGGGCTCTGCGAGAGACACATACACAGTGTTGCCCCTTTACGAAGCAAAGCTTTTGGGGAAAGCGAATGTCTGTGTGGCAGCGAATGCAGTTCCAAGGGACAGTGAAAACCAGCTTCAGCATTCGGTGCTGGCAGTTTCGTGTGGGCGCAATCGCTGGACGTTTCGAATTTGGCAGCGGGGCTCTGCGAGAGACACATACACAGTGTTGCCCCATTACGAAGCAAAGCTTTTGGGGAAAGCGAATGTCTGTGTGGCAGCGAATGCAGTTCCAAGGGACAGTGAAAACCAGCTACTGCATTCCGTGCTGGCAGCTTTCGTGTGGGCGAAATCGCTTCACGTTTCCAAATTTGGCAGCCGGGCTCTGCGAGAGACACATACACAGTGTTGCCCCATTACGAAGCAAAGCTTTTGGGGAAAGCGAATGCCTGTGTGGCAGCGAATGCAGTTCCAAGGGACAGTGAAAACTAGCTTCAGCATTCGGTGCTGGCAGCTTTCGTGTGGGCGAAATCGCTGGACGTTTCGAATTTGGCAGCGGGGCTCTGCGAGAGACACATACACAGTGTTGCCCCATTACGAAGCAAAGCTTTTGGGGAAAGCGAATGTCTGTGTGGCAGCGAATGCAGTTCCAAGGGACAGTGAAAACCAGCTACAGCATTCCGTGCTGGCAGCTTTCGTGTGGGCGCAATCGCTGGACGTTTCGAATTTGGCAGCGGGGCTCTGCGAGAGACACATACACAGTGTTGCCCCATTACGAAGCAAAGCTTTTGGGGAAAGCGAATGTCTGTGTGGCAGCGAATGCAGTTCCAAGGGACAGTGAAAACCAGCTTCAGCATTCCGTGCTGGCAGCTTTCGTGTGGGCGCAATCGCTGGACGTTTCGAATTTGGCAGCGGGGCTCTGCGAGAGACACATACACAGTTTTGACCCTTTACCAAGCAAAGCTTTTGGGGAAAGCGAATGTCTGTGTGGCAGCGAATGCAGTTCCAAGGGACAGTGAAATCCAGCTTCAGCATTCGGTGCTGGCAGCTTTCGTGTGGGCGCAATCGCTGGACGTTTCGAATTTGGCAGCGGGGCTCTGCGAGAGACACATACACAGTGTTGCCCCATTACGAAGCAAAGCTTTTGGGGAAAGCGAATGTCTGTGTGGCAGCGAATGCAGTTCCAAGGGACAGTGAAAACCAGCTTCAGCATTCCGTGCTGGCAGCTTTCGTGTGGGCGCAATCGCTGGACGTTTCGAATTTGGCAGCGGGGCTCTGCGAGAGACACATACACAGTGTTGCCCCATTACGAAGCAAAGCTTTTGGGGAAAGCGAATGTCTGTGTGGCAGCGAATGCAGTTCCAAGGGACAGTGAAAACCAGCTTCAGCATTCCGTGCTGGCAGCTTTCGTGTGGGCGCAATCGCTGGACGTTTCGAATTTGGCAGCGGGGCTCTGCGAGAGACACATACACAGTTTTGACCCTTTACCAAGCAAAGCTTTTGGGGAAAGCGAATGTCTGTGTGGCAGCGAATGCAGTTCCAAGGGACAGTGAAATCCAGCTTCAGCATTCGGTGCTGGCAGCTTTCGTGTGGGCGCAATCGCTGGACGTTTCGAATTTGGCAGCGGGGCTCTGCGAGAGACACATACACAGTGTTGCCCCATTACGAAGCAAAGCTTTTGGGGAAAGCGAATGTCTGTGTGGCAGCGAATGCAGTTCCAAGGGACAGTAAAATCCAGCTTCAGCATTCGGTGCTGGCAGCTTTCGTGTGGGCGCAATCGCTGGACGTTTCGAATTTGGCAGCGGGGCTCTGCGAGAGACACATACACAGTGTTGCCCCATTACGAAGCAAAGCTTTTGGGGAAAGCGAATGTCTGTGTGGCAGCGAATGCAGTTCCAAGGGGCAGTGAAAACCAGCTGCAGCATTCCGTGCTGGCAGCTTTCGTGTGGGAGAAATCGCTGGACGTTTCGAATTTGGCAGCGGGGCTCTGCGAGAGACACATACACAGTGTTCCCCATTACGAAGCAAAGCTTTTGGGGAAAGCGAATGCCTGTGTGGCAGCGAATGCAGTTCCAAGGGACAGTGAAAACTAGCTTCAGCATTCGGTGCTGGCAGCTTTCGTGTGGGCGAAATCGCTGGACGTTTCGAATTTGGCAGCGGGGCTCTGCGAGAGACACATACACAGTGTTGCCCCATTACGAACCAAAGCTTTTGGGAAAGCGAATGTCTGTGTGGCAGCGAATGCAGTTCCAAGGGACAGTGAAAACCAGCTTCAGCATTCCGTGCTGGCAGCTTTCGTGTGGGCGAAATCGCTGGACGTTTCGAATTTGGCAGCCGGGCTCTGCGAGAGACACATACACAGTGTTGCCCCATTACGAACCAAAGCTTTTGGGGAAAGCGAATGCCTGTGTGGCAGCGAATGCAGTTCCAAGGGACAGTGAAAACTAGCTTCAGCATTCGGTGCTGGCAGCTTTCGTGTGGGAGAAATCGCTGGACGTTTCGAATTTGGCAGCGGGGCTCTGCGAGAGACACATACACAGTGTTGCCCCTTTACGAACCAAAGCTTTTGGGGAAAGCGAATGTCTGTGTGGCAGCGAATGCAGTTCCAAGGGACAGTGAAAACCAGCTACAGCATTCCGTGCTGGCAGCTTTCGTGTGGGCGCAATCGCTGGACGTTTCGAATTTGGCAGCGGGGCTCTGCGAGAGACACATACACAGTGTTGCCCCATTACGAAGCAAAGCTTTTGGGGAAAGCGAATGTCTGTGTGGCAGCGAATGCAGTTCCAAGGGACAGTGAAAACCAGCTTCAGCATTCCGTGCTGGCAGCTTTCGTGTGGGCGCAATCGCTGGACGTTTCGAATTTGGCAGCGGGGCTCTGCGAGAGACACATACACAGTTTTGACCCTTTACCAAGCAAAGCTTTTGGGGAAAGCGAATGTCTGTGTGGCAGCGAATGCAGTTCCAAGGGACAGTGAAAACCAGCTACAGCATTCCGTGCTGGCAGCTTTCGTGTGGGCGCAATCGCTGGACGTTTCGAATTTGGCAGCGGGGCTCTGCGAGAGACACATACACAGTGTTGCCCCATTACGAAGCAAAGCTTTTGGGGAAAGCGAATGTCTGTGTGGCAGCGAATGCAGTTCCAAGGGGCAGTGAAAACCAGCTGCAGCATTCCGTGCTGGCAGCTTTCGTGTGGGCGAAATCGCTGGACGTTTCGAATTTGGCAGCGGGGCTCTGCGAGAGACACATACACAGTGTTCCCCATTACGAAGCAAAGCTTTTGGGGAAAGCGAATGTCTGTGTGGCAGCGAATGCAGTTCCAAGGGGCAGTGAAAACCAGCTACAGCATTCCGTGCTGGCAGCTTTCATGTGGGAGAAATCGCTGGACGTTTCGAATTTGGCAGCGGGGCTCTGCGAGAGACACATACACAGTGTTGCCCCATTACCAAGCAAAGCTTTTGGGGAAAGCGAATGTCTGTGTGGCAGCGAATGCAGTTCCAAGGGACAGTGAAAACCAGCTACTGCATTCCGTGCTGGCAGCTTTCGTGTGGGCGCAATCGCTGGACGTTTCGAATTTGGCAGCGGGGCTCTGCGAGAGACACATACACAGTGTTGCCCCATTACGAAGCAAAGCTTTTGGGGAAAGCGAATGTCTGTGTGGCAGCGAATGCAGTTCCAAGGGACAGTGAAAACCAGCTACTGCATTCCGTGCTGGCAGCTTTCGTGTGGGAGAAATCGCTGGACGTTTCGAATTTGGCAGCCGGGCTCTGCGAGAGACACATACACAGTGTTGCCCCATTACGAACCAAAGCTTTTGGGGAAAGTGAATGTCTGTGTGGCAGCGAATGCAGTTCCAAGGGGCAGTGAAAACCAGCTACAGCATTCCGTGCTGGCAGCTTTCGTGTGGGCGCAATCGCTGGACGTTTCGAATTTGGTAGCGGGGCTCTGCGAGAGACACATACACAGTGTTGCCCCATTACGAAGCAAAGCTTTTGGGGAAAGCGAATGTCTGTGTGGCAGCGAATGCATTTCCAGGGACAGTGAAAACCAGCTAGAGCATTCCGTGCTGGCAGCTTTCGTGTGGGCGCAATCGCTGGACGTTTCGAATTTGGCAGCCGGGCTCTGCGAGAGACACATACACAGTGTTGCCCCATTACCAAGCAAAGCTTTTGGGGAAAGCGAATGTCTGTGTGGCAGCGAATGCAGTTCCAAGGGACAGTGAAAACCAGCTACGGCATTTCGTGCTGGCAGCTTTCGTGTGGGCGAAATCGCTGGACGTTTCGAATTTGGCAGCGGGGCTCTGCGAGAGACACATACACAGTGTTGCCCCATTACGAAGCAAAGCTTTTGGGGAAAGCGAATGTCTGTGTGGCAGCGAATGCAGTTCCAAGGGGCAGTGAAAACCAGCTTCAGCATTCGGTGCTGGCAGCTTTCGTGTGGGCGCAATCGCTGGACGTTTCGAATTTGGTAGCGGGGCTCTGCGAGAGACACATACACAGTGTTGCCCCATTACGAAGCAAAGCTTTTGGGGAAAGCGAATGTCTGTGTGGCAGCGAATGCAGTTCCAAGGGGCAGTGAAAACCAGCTTCAGCATTCCGTGCTGGCAGCTTTCGTGTGGGCGAAATCGCTGGACGTTTCAAATTTGGCAGCCGGGCTCTGCGAGAGACACATACACAGTGTTGCCCCATTACGAACCAAAGCTTTTGGGGAAAGCGAATGCCTGTGTGGCAGCGAATGCAGTTCCAAGGGACAGTGAAAACTAGCTTCAGCATTCGGTGCTGGCAGCTTTCGTGTGGGCGCAATCGCTGGACGTTTCGAATTTGGCAGCCGGGCTCTGCGAGAGACACATACACAGTGTTGCCCCATTACGAACCAAAGCTTTTGGGGAAAGCGAATGCCTGTGTGGCAGCGAATGCAGTTCCAAGGGACAGTGAAAACTAGCTTCAGCATTCGGTGCTGGCAGCTTTCGTGTGGGCGCAATCGCTGGACGTTTCGAATTTGGCAGCGGGGCTCTGCGAGAGACACATACACAGTGTTGCCCCTTTACGAACCAAAGCTTTTGGGGAAAGCGAATGTCTGTGTGGCAGCGAATGCAGTTCCAAGGGACAGTGAAAACCAGCTACAGCATTCCGTGCTGGCAGCTTTCGTGTGGGCGCAATCGCTGGACGTTTCGAATTTGGCAGCCAGGCTCTGCGAGAGACACATACACAGTGTTGCCCCATTACGAAGCAAAGCTTTTGGGGAAAGCGAATGTCTGTGTGGCAGCGAATGCAGTTCCAAGGGGCAGTGAAAACCAGCTTCAGCATTCGGTGCTGGCTGCTTTCGTGTGGGCGAAATCGCTGGACGTTTTGAATTTGGCAGCCGGGCTCTGCGAGAGACACATACACAGTGTTGCCCCATTACGAAGCAAAGCTTTTGGGGAAAGCGAATGTCTGTGTGGCAGCGAATGCAGTTCCAAGGGACAGTGAAAACCAGCTTCAGCATTCGGTGCTGGCAGCTTTCGTGTGGGCGCAATCGCTGGACGTTTCGAATTTGGCAGCCGGGCTCTGCGAGAGACACATACACAGTGTTGCCCCATTACGAACCAAAGCTTTTGGGGAAAGCGAATGCCTGTGTGGCAGCGAATGCAGTTCCAAGGGACAGTGAAAACTAGCTTCAGCATTCGGTGCTGGCAGCTTTCGTGTGGGCGCAATCGCTGGACGTTTCGAATTTGGCAGCGGGGCTCTGCGAGAGACACATACACAGTGTTGCCCCTTTACGAACCAAAGCTTTTGGGGAAAGCGAATGTCTGTGTGGCAGCGAATGCAGTTCCAAGGGACAGTGAAAACCAGCTACAGCATTCCGTGCTGGCAGCTTTCGTGTGGGCGCAATCGCTGGACGTTTCGAATTTGGCAGCGGGGCTCTGCGAGAGACACATACACAGTGTTGCCCCATTACGAAGCAAAGCTTTTGGGGAAAGCGAATGTCTGTGTGGCAGCGAATGCAGTTCCAAGGGACAGTGAAAACCAGCTTCAGCATTCCGTGCTGGCAGCTTTCGTGTGGGCGCAATCGCTGGACGTTTCGAATTTGGCAGCGGGGCTCTGCGAGAGACACATACACAGTGTTGCCCCATTACGAAGCAAAGCTTTTGGGGAAAGCGAATGTCTGTGTGGCAGCGAATGCAGTTCCAAGGGGCAGTGAAAACCAGCTTCAGCATTCGGTGCTGGCTGCTTTCGTGTGGGAGAAATCGCTGGACGTTTCGAATTTGGCAGCGGGGCTCTGCGAGAGACACATACACAGTGTTCCCCATTACGAAGCAAAGCTTTTGGGGAAAGCGAATGCCTGTGTGGCAGCGAATGCAGTTCCAAGGGACAGTGAAAACTAGCTTCAGCATTCGGTGCTGGCAGCTTTCGTGTGGGCGCAATCGCTGGACGTTTCGAATTTGGCAGCGGGGCTCTGCGAGAGACACATACACAGTGTTGCCCCATTACGAACCAAAGCTTTTGGGGAAAGCGAATGTCTGTGTGGCAGCGAATGCAGTTCCAAGGGACAGTGAAAACCAGCTTCAGCATTCCGTGCTGGCAGCTTTCGTGTGGGCGAAATCGCTGGACGTTTCGAATTTGGCAGCCGGGCTCTGCGAGAGACACATACACAGTGTTGCCCCATTACGAACCAAAGCTTTTGGGGAAAGCGAATGCCTGTGTGGCAGCGAATGCAGTTCCAAGGGACAGTGAAAACTAGCTTCAGCATTCGGTGCTGGCAGCTTTCGTGTGGGCGCAATCGCTGGACGTTTCGAATTTGGCAGCGGGGCTCTGCGAGAGACACATACACAGTGTTGCCCCATTACGAAGCAAAGCTTTTGGGGAAAGCGAATGTCTGTGTGGCAGCGAATGCAGTTCCAAGGGACAGTGAAAACCAGCTTCAGCATTCCGTGCTGGCAGCTTTCGTGTGGGCGCAATCGCTGGACGTTTCGAATTTGGCAGCTGGGCTCTGCGAGAGACACATACACAGTTTTGACCCTTTACCAAGCAAAGCTTTTGGGGAAAGCGAATGTCTGTGTGGCAGCGAATGCAGTTCCAAGGGACAGTGAAATCCAGCTTCAGCATTCGGTGCTGGCAGCTTTCGTGTGGGCGCAATCGCTGGACGTTTCGAATTTGGCAGCGGGGCTCTGCGAGAGACACATACACAGTGTTGCCCCATTACGAAGCAAAGCTTTTGGGGAAAGCGAATGTCTGTGTGGCAGCGAATGCAGTTCCAAGGGACAGTGAAATCCAGCTTCAGCATTCGGTGCTGGCAGCTTTCGTGTGGGCGCAATCGCTGGACGTTTCGAATTTGGCAGCGGGGCTCTGCGAGAGACACATACACAGTGTTGCCCCATTACGAAGCAAAGCTTTTGGGGAAAGCGAATGTCTGTGTGGCAGCGAATGCAGTTCCAAGGGGCAGTGAAAACCAGCTGCAGCATTCCGTGCTGGCAGCTTTCGTGTGGGAGAAATCGCTGGACGTTTCGAATTTGGCAGCGGGGCTCTGCGAGAGACACATACACAGTGTTCCCCATTACGAAGCAAAGCTTTTGGGGAAAGCGAATGTCTGTGTGGCAGCGAATGCAGTTCCAAGGGGCAGTGAAAACCAGCTACAGCATTCCGTGCTGGCAGCTTTCATGTGGGAGAAATCGCTGGACGTTTCGAATTTGGCAGCGGGGCTCTGCGAGAGACACATACACAGTGTTGCCCCATTACCAAGCAAAGCTTTTGGGGAAAGCGAATGTCTGTGTGGCAGCGAATGCAGTTCCAAGGGACAGTGAAAACCAGCTACTGCATTCCGTGCTGGCAGCTTTCGTGTGGACGCAATCGCTGGACGTTTCGAATTTGGCAGCGGGGCTCTGCGAGAGACACATACACAGTGTTGCCCCATTACGAAGCAAAGCTTTTGGGGAAAGCGAATGTCTGTGTGGCAGCGAATGCAGTTCCAAGGGACAGTGAAAACCAGCTACTGCATTCCGTGCTGGCAGCTTTCGTGTGGGAGAAATCGCTGGACGTTTCGAATTTGGCAGCCGGGCTCTGCGAGAGACACATACACAGTGTTGCCCCATTACGAACCAAAGCTTTTGGGGAAAGTGAATGTCTGTGTGGCAGCGAATGCAGTTCCAAGGGGCAGTGAAAACCAGCTACAGCATTCCGTGCTGGCAGCTTTCGTGTGGGCGCAATCGCTGGACGTTTCGAATTTGGTAGCGGGGCTCTGCGAGAGACACATACACAGTGTTGCCCCATTACGAAGCAAAGCTTTTGGGGAAAGCGAATGTCTGTGTGGCAGCGAATGCATTTCCAGGGACAGTGAAAACCAGCTACAGCATTCCGTGCTGGCAGCTTTCGTGTGGGCGCAATCGCTGGACGTTTCGAATTTGGCAGCGGGGCTCTGCGAGAGACACATACACAGTGTTGCCCCTTTACCAAGCAAAGCTTTTGGGGAAAGCGAATGTCTGTGTGGCAGCGAATGCAGTTCCAAGGGACAGTGAAAACCAGCTACTGCATTCCGTGCTGGCAGCTTTCGTGTGGGAGAAATCGCTGGACGTTTCGAATTTGGCAGCCGGGCTCTGCGAGAGACACATACACAGTGTTGCCCCATTACGAAGCAAAGCTTTTGGGGAAAGCGAATGTCTGTGTGGCAGCGAATGCAGTTCCAAGGGGCAGTGAAAACCAGCTTCAGCATTCCGTGCTGGCAGCTTTCGTGTGGGCGAAATCGCTGGACGTTTCAAATTTGGCAGCCGGGCTCTGCGAGAGACACATACACAGTGTTGCCCCATTACGAACCAAAGCTTTTGGGGAAAGCGAATGCCTGTGTGGCAGCGAATGCAGTTCCAAGGGACAGTGAAAACTAGCTTCAGCATTCGGTGCTGGCAGCTTTCGTGTGGGCGCAATCGCTGGACGTTTCGAATTTGGCAGCCGGGCTCTGCGAGAGACACATACACAGTGTTGCCCCATTACGAACCAAAGCTTTTGGGGAAAGCGAATGCCTGTGTGGCAGCGAATGCAGTTCCAAGGGACAGTGAAAACTAGCTTCAGCATTCGGTGCTGGCAGCTTTCGTGTGGGCGCAATCGCTGGACGTTTCGAATTTGGCAGCGGGGCTCTGCGAGAGACACATACACAGTGTTGCCCCTTTACGAACCAAAGCTTTTGGGGAAAGCGAATGTCTGTGTGGCAGCGAATGCAGTTCCAAGGGACAGTGAAAACCAGCTTCAGCATTCCGTGCTGGCAGCTTTCGTGTGGGCGAAATCGCTGGACGTTTCGAATTTGGCAGCCGGGCTCTGCGAGAGACACATACACAGTGTTGCCCCATTACGAACCAAAGCTTTTGGGGAAAGCGAATGCCTGTGTGGCAGCGAATGCAGTTCCAAGGGACAGTGAAAACTAGCTTCAGCATTCGGTGCTGGTAGCTTTCGTGTGGGCGCAATCGCTGGACGTTTCGAATTTGGCAGCGGGGCTCTGCGAGAGACACATACACAGTGTTGCCCCTTTACGAACCAAAGCTTTTGGGGAAAGCGAATGTCTGTGTGGCAGCGAATGCAGTTCCAAGGGACAGTGAAAACCAGCTACAGCATTCCGTGCTGGCAGCTTTCGTGTGGGCGCAATCGCTGGACGTTTCGAATTTGGCAGCGGGGCTCTGCGAGAGACACATACACAGTGTTGCCCCATTACGAAGCAAAGCTTTTGGGGAAAGCGAATGTCTGTGTGGCAGCGAATGCAGTTCCAAGGGACAGTGAAAACCAGCTTCAGCATTCCGTGCTGGCAGCTTTCGTGTGGGCGCAATCGCTGGACGTTTCGAATTTGGCAGCGGGGCTCTGCGAGAGACACATACACAGTTTTGACCCTTTACCAAGCAAAGCTTTTGGGGAAAGCGAATGTCTGTGTGGCAGCGAATGCAGTTCCAAGGGACAGTGAAAACCAGCTACAGCATTCCGTGCTGGCAGCTTTCGTGTGGGCGCAATCGCTGGACGTTTCGAATTTGGCAGCGGGGCTCTGCGAGAGACACATACACAGTGTTGCCCCATTACGAAGCAAAGCTTTTGGGGAAAGCGAATGTCTGTGTGGCAGCGAATGCAGTTCCAAGGGGCAGTGAAAACCAGCTGCAGCATTCCGTGCTGGCAGCTTTCGTGTGGGAGAAATCGCTGGACGTTTCGAATTTGGCAGCGGGGCTCTGCGAGAGACACATACACAGTGTTCCCCATTACGAAGCAAAGCTTTTGGGGAAAGCGAATGTCTGTGTGGCAGCGAATGCAGTTCCAAGGGGCAGTGAAAACCAGCTACAGCATTCCGTGCTGGCAGCTTTCATGTGGGAGAAATCGCTGGACGTTTCGAATTTGGCAGCGGGGCTCTGCGAGAGACACATACACAGTGTTGCCCCATTACCAAGCAAAGCTTTTGGGGAAAGCGAATGTCTGTGTGGCAGCGAATGCAGTTCCAAGGGACAGTGAAAACCAGCTACTGCATTCCGTGCTGGCAGCTTTCGTGTGGGCGCAATCGCTGGACGTTTCGAATTTGGCAGCGGGGCTCTGCGAGAGACACATACACAGTGTTGCTCCATTACGAAGCAAAGCTTTTGGGGAAAGCGAATGTCTGTGTGGCAGCGAATGCAGTTCCAAGGGACAGTGAAAACCAGCTACTGCATTCCGTGCTGGCAGCTTTCGTGTGGGAGAAATCGCTGGACGTTTCGAATTTGGCAGCCTGGCTCTGCGAGAGACACATACACAGTGTTGCCCCATTACGAACCAAAGCTTTTGGGGAAAGTGAATGTCTGTGTGGCAGCGAATGCAGTTCCAAGGGGCAGTGAAAACCAGCTTCAGCATTCGGTGCTGGCAGCTTTCGTGTGGGCGCAATCGCTGGACGTTTCGAATTTGGTAGCGGGGCTCTGCGAGAGACACATACACAGTGTTGCCCCATTACGAAGCAAAGCTTTTGGGGAAAGCGAATGTCTGTGTGGCAGCGAATGCAGTTCCAAGGGACAGTGAAAACCAGCTACAGCATTCCGTGCTGGCAGCTTTCGTGTGGGCGCAATCGCTGGACGTTTCGAATTTGGTAGCGGTGCTCTGCGAGAGACACATACACAGTGTTGCCCCATTACCAAGCAAAGCTTTTGGGGAAAGCGAATGTCTGTGTGGCAGCGAATGCAGTTCCAAGGGGCAGTGAAAACCAGCTTCAGCATTCGGTGCTGGCAGCTTTCGTGTGGGAGAAATCGCTGGACGTTTCGAATTTGGCAGCGGGGCTCTGCGAGAGACACATACACAGTGTTGCCCCATTACCAAGCAAAGCTTTTGGGGAAAGCGAATGTCTGTGTGGCAGCGAATGCAGTTCCAAGGGACAGTGAAAACCAGCTTCAGCATTCCGTGCTGGCAGCTTTCGTGTGGGCGAAATCGCTGGACGTTTCGAATTTGGCAGCCGGGCTCTGCGAGAGACACATACACAGTGTTGCCCCATTACGAACCAAAGCTTTTGGGGAAAGCGAATGCCTGTGTGGCAGCGAATGCAGTTCCAAGGGACAGTGAAAACTAGCTTCAGCATTCGGTGCTGGCAGCTTTCGTGTGGGCGCAATCGCTGGACGTTTCGAATTTGGCAGCGGGGCTCTGCGAGAGACACATACACAGTGTTGCCCCATTACGAAGCAAAGCTTTTGGGGAAAGCGAATGTCTGTGTGGCAGCGAATGCAGTTCCAAGGGACAGTGAAAACCAGCTTCAGCATTCCGTGCTGGCAGCTTTCGTGTGGGCGCAATCGCTGGACGTTTCGAATTTGGCAGCGGGGCTCTGCGAGAGACACATACACAGTTTTGACCCTTTACCAAGCAAAGCTTTTGGGGAAAGCGAATGTCTGTGTGGCAGCGAATGCAGTTCCAAGGGACAGTGAAATCCAGCTTCAGCATTCGGTGCTGGCAGCTTTCGTGTGGGCGCAATCGCTGGACGTTTCGAATTTGGCAGCGGGGCTCTGCGAGAGACACATACACAGTGTTGCCCCATTACGAAGCAAAGCTTTTGGGGAAAGCGAATGTCTGTGTGGCAGCGAATGCAGTTCCAAGGGACAGTGAAATCCAGCTTCAGCATTCGGTGCTGGCAGCTTTCGTGTGGGCGCAATCGCTGGACGTTTCGAATTTGGCAGCGGGGCTCTGCGAGAGACACATACACAGTGTTGCCCCATTACGAAGCAAAGCTTTTGGGGAAAGCGAATGTCTGTGTGGCAGCGAATGCAGTTCCAAGGGACAGTGAAATCCAGCTTCAGCATTCGGTGCTGGCAGCTTTCGTGTGGGCGCAATCGCTGGACGTTTCGAATTTGGCAGCGGGGCTCTGCGAGAGACACATACACAGTGTTGCCCCATTACGAAGCAAAGCTTTTGGGGAAAGCGAATGTCTGTGTGGCAGCGAATGCAGTTCCAAGGGACAGTGAAAACCAGCTACTGCATTCCGTGCTGGCAGCTTTCGTGTGGGCGCAATCGCTGGACGTTTCGAATTTGGCAGCGGGGCTCTGCGAGAGACACATACACAGTGTTGCTCCATTACGAAGCAAAGCTTTTGGGGAAAGCGAATGTCTGTGTGGCAGCGAATGCAGTTCCAAGGGACAGTGAAAACCAGCTACTGCATTCCGTGCTGGCAGCTTTCGTGTGGGAGAAATCGCTGGACGTTTCGAATTTGGCAGCCTGGCTCTGCGAGAGACACATACACAGTGTTGCCCCATTACGAACCAAAGCTTTTGGGGAAAGTGAATGTCTGTGTGGCAGCGAATGCAGTTCCAAGGGGCAGTGAAAACCAGCTTCAGCATTCGGTGCTGGCAGCTTTCGTGTGGGCGCAATCGCTGGACGTTTCGAATTTGGTAGCGGGGCTCTGCGAGAGACACATACACAGTGTTGCCCCATTACGAAGCAAAGCTTTTGGGGAAAGCGAATGTCTGTGTGGCAGCGAATGCAGTTCCAAGGGACAGTGAAAACCAGCTACAGCATTCCGTGCTGGCAGCTTTCGTGTGGGCGCAATCGCTGGACGTTTCGAATTTGGTAGCGGTGCTCTGCGAGAGACACATACACAGTGTTGCCCCATTACCAAGCAAAGCTTTTGGGGAAAGCGAATGTCTGTGTGGCAGCGAATGCAGTTCCAAGGGGCAGTGAAAACCAGCTTCAGCATTCGGTGCTGGCAGCTTTCGTGTGGGAGAAATCGCTGGACGTTTCGAATTTGGCAGCGGGGCTCTGCGAGAGACACATACACAGTGTTGCCCCATTACCAAGCAAAGCTTTTGGGGAAAGCGAATGTCTGTGTGGCAGCGAATGCAGTTCCAAGGGACAGTGAAAACCAGCTTCAGCATTCCGTGCTGGCAGCTTTCGTGTGGGCGAAATCGCTGGACGTTTCGAATTTGGCAGCCGGGCTCTGCGAGAGACACATACACAGTGTTGCCCCATTACGAACCAAAGCTTTTGGGGAAAGCGAATGCCTGTGTGGCAGCGAATGCAGTTCCAAGGGACAGTGAAAACTAGCTTCAGCATTCGGTGCTGGCAGCTTTCGTGTGGGCGCAATCGCTGGACGTTTCGAATTTGGCAGCGGGGCTCTGCGAGAGACACATACACAGTGTTGCCCCATTACGAAGCAAAGCTTTTGGGGAAAGCGAATGTCTGTGTGGCAGCGAATGCAGTTCCAAGGGACAGTGAAAACCAGCTTCAGCATTCCGTGCTGGCAGCTTTCGTGTGGGCGCAATCGCTGGACGTTTCGAATTTGGCAGCGGGGCTCTGCGAGAGACACATACACAGTTTTGACCCTTTACCAAGCAAAGCTTTTGGGGAAAGCGAATGTCTGTGTGGCAGCGAATGCAGTTCCAAGGGACAGTGAAATCCAGCTTCAGCATTCGGTGCTGGCAGCTTTCGTGTGGGCGCAATCGCTGGACGTTTCGAATTTGGCAGCGGGGCTCTGCGAGAGACACATACACAGTGTTGCCCCATTACGAAGCAAAGCTTTTGGGGAAAGCGAATGTCTGTGTGGCAGCGAATGCAGTTCCAAGGGACAGTGAAATCCAGCTTCAGCATTCGGTGCTGGCAGCTTTCGTGTGGGCGCAATCGCTGGACGTTTCGAATTTGGCAGCGGGGCTCTGCGAGAGACACATACACAGTGTTGCCCCATTACGAAGCAAAGCTTTTGGGGAAAGCGAATGTCTGTGTGGCAGCGAATGCAGTTCCAAGGGACAGTGAAAACCAGCTACTGCATTCCGTGCTGGCAGCTTTCGTGTGGGAGAAATCGCTGGACGTTTCGAATTTGGCAGCCGGGCTCTGCGAGAGACACATACACAGTGTTGCCCCATTACGAACCAAAGCTTTTGGGGAAAGTGAATGTCTGTGTGGCAGCGAATGCAGTTCCAAGGGGCAGTGAAAACCAGCTACAGCATTCCGTGCTGGCAGCTTTCGTGTGGGCGCAATCGCTGGACGTTTCGAATTTGGTAGCGGGGCTCTGCGAGAGACACATACACAGTGTTGCCCCATTACGAAGCAAAGCTTTTGGGGAAAGCGAATGTCTGTGTGGCAGCGAATGCATTTCCAGGGACAGTGAAAACCAGCTACAGCATTCCGTGCTGGCAGCTTTCGTGTGGGCGCAATCGCTGGACGTTTCGAATTTGGCAGCGGGGCTCTGCGAGAGACACATACACAGTGTTGCCCCATTACCAAGCAAAGCTTTTGGGGAAAGCGAATGTCTGTGTGGCAGCGAATGCAGTTCCAAGGGACAGTGAAAACCAGCTACGGCATTTCGTGCTGGCAGCTTTCGTGTGGGCGAAATCGCTGGACGTTTCGAATTTGGCAGCGGGGCTCTGCGAGAGACACATACACAGTGTTGCCCCATTACGAACCAAAGCTTTTGGGGAAAGCGAATGTCTGTGTGGCAGCGAATGCAGTTCCAAGGGGCAGTGAAAACCAGCTTCAGCATTCGGTGCTGGCAGCTTTCGTGTGGGCGCAATCGCTGGACGTTTCGAATTTGGTAGCGGGGCTCTGCGAGAGACACATACACAGTGTTGCCCCATTACGAAGCAAAGCTTTTGGGGAAAGCGAATGTCTGTGTGGCAGCGAATGCAGTTCCAAGGGGCAGTGAAAACCAGCTTCAGCATTCCGTGCTGGCAGCTTTCGTGTGGGCGAAATCGCTGGACGTTTCAAATTTGGCAGCCGGGCTCTGCGAGAGACACATACACAGTGTTGCCCCATTACGAACCAAAGCTTTTGGGGAAAGCGAATGCCTGTGTGGCAGCGAATGCAGTTCCAAGGGACAGTGAAAACTAGCTTCAGCATTCGGTGCTGGCAGCTTTCGTGTGGGCGCAATCGCTGGACGTTTCGAATTTGGCAGCCGGGCTCTGCGAGAGACACATACACAGTGTTGCCCCATTACGAACCAAAGCTTTTGGGGAAAGCGAATGCCTGTGTGGCAGCGAATGCAGTTCCAAGGGACAGTGAAAACTAGCTTCAGCATTCGGTGCTGGCAGCTTTCGTGTGGGCGCAATCGCTGGACGTTTCGAATTTGGCAGCGGGGCTCTGCGAGAGACACATACACAGTGTTGCCCCTTTACGAACCAAAGCTTTTGGGGAAAGCGAATGTCTGTGTGGCAGCGAATGCAGTTCCAAGGGACAGTGAAAACCAGCTTCAGCATTCCGTGCTGGCAGCTTTCGTGTGGGCGAAATCGCTGGACGTTTCGAATTTGGCAGCCGGGCTCTGCGAGAGACACATACACAGTGTTGCCCCATTACGAACCAAAGCTTTTGGGGAAAGCGAATGCCTGTGTGGCAGCGAATGCAGTTCCAAGGGACAGTGAAAACTAGCTTCAGCATTCGGTGCTGGCATCTTTCGTGTGGGCGCAATCGCTGGACATTTCGAATTTGGCAGCGGGGCTCTGCGAGAGACACATACACAGTGTTGCCCCTTTACGAACCAAAGCTTTTGGGGAAAGCGAATGTCTGTGTGGCAGCGAATGCAGTTCCAAGGGACAGTGAAAACCAGCTTCAGCATTCGGTGCTGGCAGCTTTCGTGTGGGCGCAATCGCTGGACGTTTCGAATTTGGCAGCGGGGCTCTGCGAGAGACACATACACAGTTTTGACCCTTTACCAAGCAAAGCTTTTGGGGAAAGCGAATGTCTGTGTGGCAGCGAATGCAGTTCCAAGGGACAGTGAAAACCAGCTACAGCATTCCGTGCTGGCAGCTTTCGTGTGGGCGCAATCGCTGGACGTTTCGAATTTGGCAGCGGGGCTCTGCGAGAGACACATACACAGTGTTGCCCCATTACGAAGCAAAGCTTTTGGGGAAAGCGAATGTCTGTGTGGCAGCGAATGCAGTTCCAAGGGGCAGTGAAAACCAGCTGCAGCATTCCGTGCTGGCAGCTTTCGTGTGGGAGAAATCGCTGGACGTTTCGAATTTGGCAGCGGGGCTCTGCGAGAGACACATACACAGTGTTCCCCATTACGAAGCAAAGCTTTTGGGGAAAGCGAATGTCTGTGTGGCAGCGAATGCAGTTCCAAGGGGCAGTGAAAACCAGCTACAGCATTCCGTGCTGGCAGCTTTCATGTGGGAGAAATCGCTGGACGTTTCGAATTTGGCAGCGGGGCTCTGCGAGAGACACATACACAGTGTTGCCCCATTACCAAGCAAAGCTTTTGGGGAAAGCGAATGTCTGTGTGGCAGCGAATGCAGTTCCAAGGGACAGTGAAAACCAGCTACTGCATTCCGTGCTGGCAGCTTTCGTGTGGGCGCAATCGCTGGACGTTTCGAATTTGGCAGCGGGGCTCTGCGAGAGACACATACACAGTGTTGCTCCATTACGAAGCAAAGCTTTTGGGGAAAGCGAATGTCTGTGTGGCAGCGAATGCAGTTCCAAGGGACAGTGAAAACCAGCTACTGCATTCCGTGCTGGCAGCTTTCGTGTGGGAGAAATCGCTGGACGTTTCGAATTTGGCAGCCTGGCTCTGCGAGAGACACATACACAGTGTTGCCCCATTACGAACCAAAGCTTTTGGGGAAAGTGAATGTCTGTGTGGCAGCGAATGCAGTTCCAAGGGGCAGTGAAAACCAGCTTCAGCATTCGGTGCTGGCAGCTTTCGTGTGGGCGCAATCGCTGGACGTTTCGAATTTGGTAGCGGGGCTCTGCGAGAGACACATACACAGTGTTGCCCCATTACGAAGCAAAGCTTTTGGGGAAAGCGAATGTCTGTGTGGCAGCGAATGCAGTTCCAAGGGACAGTGAAAACCAGCTACAGCATTCCGTGCTGGCAGCTTTCGTGTGGGCGCAATCGCTGGACGTTTCGAATTTGGTAGCGGTGCTCTGCGAGAGACACATACACAGTGTTGCCCCATTACCAAGCAAAGCTTTTGGGGAAAGCGAATGTCTGTGTGGCAGCGAATGCAGTTCCAAGGGGCAGTGAAAACCAGCTTCAGCATTCGGTGCTGGCAGCTTTCGTGTGGGAGAAATCGCTGGACGTTTCGAATTTGGCAGCGGGGCTCTGCGAGAGACACATACACAGTGTTGCCCCATTACCAAGCAAAGCTTTTGGGGAAAGCGAATGTCTGTGTGGCAGCGAATGCTGTTCCAAGGGACAGTGCAAACCAGCTACTGCATTCCGTGCTGGCAGCTTTCGTGTGGGAGAAATCGCTGGACATTTCGAATTTGGCAGCCGGGCTCTGCGAGAGACACATACACAGTGTTGCCCCATTACGAAGCAAAGCTTTTGGGGAAAGCGAATGTCTGTGTGGCAGCGAATGCAGTTCCAAGGGACAGTGAAAACCAGCTACTGCATTCCGTGCTGGCAGCTTTCGTGTGGGAGAAATCGCTGGACGTTTCGAATTTGGCAGCCGGGCTCTGCGAGAGACACATACACAGTGTTGCCCCATTACGAACCAAAGCTTTTGGGGAAAGCGAATGTCTGTGTGGCAGCGAATGCAGTTCCAAGGGACAGTGAAAACCAGCTACAGCATTCCGTGCTGGCAGCTTTCGTGTGGGCGAAATCGCTGGACGTTTCAAATTTGGCAGCCGGGCTCTGCGAGAGACACATACACAGTGTTGCCCCATTACGAACCAAAGCTTTTGGGGAAAGCGAATGCCTGTGTGGCAGCGAATGCAGTTCCAAGGGACAGTGAAAACTAGCTTCAGCATTCGGTGCTGGCAGCTTTCGTGTGGGCGCAATCGCTGGACGTTTCGAATTTGGCAGCGGGGCTCTGCGAGAGACACATACACAGTGTTGCCCCATTACGAAGCAAAGCTTTTGGGGAAAGCGAATGTCTGTGTGGCAGCGAATGCAGTTCCAAGGGACAGTGAAAACCAGCTACAGCATTCCGTGCTGGCAGCTTTCGTGTGGGCGCAATCGCTGGACGTTTCGAATTTGGCAGCCGGGCTCTGCGAGAGACATATACACAGTGTTGCCCCATTACCAAGCAAAGCTTTTGGGGAAAGCGAATGTCTGTGTGGCAGCGAATGCAGTTCCAAGGGGCAGTGAAAACCAGCTACTGCATTTCGTGCTGGCAGCTTTCGTGTGGGCGAAATCGCTGGACGTTTCGAATTTGGCAGCGGGGCTCTGCGAGAGACACATACACAGTGTTGCCCCATTACGAACCAAAGCTTTTGGGGAAAGTGAATGTCTGTGTGGCAGCGAATGCAGTTCCAAGGGGCAGTGAAAACCAGCTTCAGCATTCGGTGCTGGCAGCTTTCGTGTGGGCGCAATCGCTGGACGTTTCGAATTTGGTAGCGGGGCTCTGCGAGAGACACATACACAGTGTTGCCCCATTACGAAGCAAAGCTTTTGGGGAAAGCGAATGTCTGTGTGGCAGCGAATGCAGTTCCAAGGGACAGTGAAAACCAGCTACAGCATTCCGTGCTGGCAGCTTTCGTGTGGGCGCAATCGCTGGACGTTTCGAATTTGGTAGCGGTGCTCTGCGAGAGACACATACACAGTGTTGCCCCATTACCAAGCAAAGCTTTTGGGGAAAGCGAATGTCTGTGTGGCAGCGAATGCAGTTCCAAGGGGCAGTGAAAACCAGCTTCAGCATTCGGTGCTGGCAGCTTTCGTGTGGGAGAAATCGCTGGACGTTTCGAATTTGGCAGCGGGGCTCTGCGAGAGACACATACACAGTGTTGCCCCATTACCAAGCAAAGCTTTTGGGGAAAGCGAATGTCTGTGTGGCAGCGAATGCTGTTCCAAGGGACAGTGCAAACCAGCTACTGCATTCCGTGCTGGCAGCTTTCGTGTGGGAGAAATCGCTGGACATTTCGAATTTGGCAGCCGGGCTCTGCGAGAGACACATACACAGTGTTGCCCCATTACGAAGCAAAGCTTTTGGGGAAAGCGAATGTCTGTGTGGCAGCGAATGCAGTTCCAAGGGACAGTGAAAACCAGCTACTGCATTCCGTGCTGGCAGCTTTCGTGTGGGAGAAATCCCTGGACGTTTCGAATTTGGCAGCCGGGCTCTGCGAGAGACACATACACAGTGTTGCCCCATTACGAACCAAAGCTTTTGGGGAAAGCGAATGTCTGTGTGGCAGCGAATGCAGTTCCAAGGGACAGTGAAAACCAGCTACAGCATTCCGTGCTGGCAGCTTTCGTGTGGGCGAAATCGCTGGACGTTTCAAATTTGGCAGCCGGGCTCTGCGAGAGACACATACACAGTGTTGCCCCATTACGAACCAAAGCTTTTGGGGAAAGCGAATGCCTGTGTGGCAGCGAATGCAGTTCCAAGGGACAGTGAAAACTAGCTTCAGCATTCGGTGCTGGCAGCTTTCGTGTGGGCGCAATCGCTGGACGTTTCGAATTTGGCAGCGGGGCTCTGCGAGAGACACATACACAGTGTTGCCCCATTACGAAGCAAAGCTTTTGGGGAAAGCGAATGTCTGTGTGGCAGCGAATGCAGTTCCAAGGGACAGTGAAAACCAGCTACAGCATTCCGTGCTGGCAGCTTTCGTGTGGGCGCAATCGCTGGACGTTTCGAATTTGGCAGCCGGGCTCTGCGAGAGACATATACACAGTGTTGCCCCATTACCAAGCAAAGCTTTTGGGGAAAGCGAATGTCTGTGTGGCAGCGAATGCAGTTCCAAGGGGCAGTGAAAACCAGCTACTGCATTTCGTGCTGGCAGCTTTCGTGTGGGCGAAATCGCTGGACGTTTCGAATTTGGCAGCGGGGCTCTGCGAGAGACACATACACAGTGTTGCCCCATTACCAACCAAAGCTTTTGGGGAAAGCGAATGTCTGTGTGGCAGCGAATGCAGTTCCAAGGGGCAGTGAAAACCAGCTTCAGCATTCGGTGCTGGCAGCTTTCGTGTGGGCGCAATCGCTGGACGTTTCGAATTTGGTAGCGGGGCTCTGCGAGAGACACATACACAGTGTTGCCCCATTACCAAGCAAAGCTTTTGGGGAAAGCGAATGTCTGTGTGGCAGCGAATGCAGTTCCAAGGGACAGTGAAAACCAGCTACAGCATTCCGTGCTGGCAGCTTTCGTGTGGGCGCAATCGCTGGACGTTTCGAATTTGGCAGCCGGGCTCTGCGAGAGACACATACACAGTGTTGCCCCATTACGAAGCAAAGCTTTTGGGGAAAGCGAATGTCTGTGTGGCAGCGAATGCAGTTCCAAGGGACAGTGAAAACCAGCTACTGCATTCCGTGCTGGCAGCTTTCGTGTGGGCGAAATCGCTTGACGTTTCCAAATTTGGCAGCCGGGCTCTGCGAGAGACACATACACAGTGTTGCCCCATTACGAAGCAAAGCTTTTGGGGAAAGCGAATGCCTGTGTGGCAGCGAATGCAGTTCCAAGGGACAGTGAAAACTAGCTTCAGCATTCGGTGCTGGCAGCTTTCGTGTGGGCGAAATCGCTGGACGTTTCGAATTTGGCAGCGGGGCTCTGCGAGAGACACATACACAGTGTTGCCCCATTACGAAGCAAAGCTTTTGGGGAAAGCGAATGTCTGTGTGGCAGCGAATGCAGTTCCAAGGGACAGTGAAAACCAGCTACAGCATTCCGTGCTGGCAGCTTTCGTGTGGGCGCAATCGCTGGACGTTTCGAATTTGGCAGCGGGGCTCTGCGAGAGACACATACACAGTGTTCCCCATTACGAAGCAAAGCTTTTGGGGAAAGCGAATGTCTGTGTGGCAGCGAATGCAGTTCCAAGGGACAGTGAAAACCAGCTACTGCATTCCGTGCTGGCAGCTTTCGTGTGGGAGAAATCGCTGGACGTTTCGAATTTGGCAGCCGGGCTCTGCGAGAGACACATACACAGTGTTGCCCCATTACGAACCAAAGCTTTTGGGGAAAGCGAATGTCTGTGTGGCAGCGAATGCAGTTCCAAGGGACAGTGAAAACCAGCTTCAGCATTCCGTGCTGGCAGCTTTCGTGTGGGCGAAATCGCTGGACGTTTCGAATTTGGCAGCCGGGCTCTGCGAGAGACACATACACAGTGTTGCCCCATTACGAACCAAAGCTTTTGGGGAAAGCGAATGCCTGTGTGGCAGCGAATGCAGTTCCAAGGGACAGTGAAAACTAGCTTCAGCATTCGGTGCTGGCAGCTTTCGTGTGGGCGCAATCGCTGGACGTTTCGAATTTGGCAGCGGGGCTCTGCGAGAGACACATACACAGTGTTGCCCCTTTACGAACCAAAGCTTTTGGGGAAAGCGAATGTCTGTGTGGCAGCGAATGCAGTTCCAAGGGACAGTGAAAACCAGCTACAGCATTCCGTGCTGGCAGCTTTCGTGTGGGCGCAATCGCTGGACGTTTCGAATTTGGCAGCGGGGCTCTGCGAGAGACACATACACAGTGTTGCCCCATTACGAAGCAAAGCTTTTGGGGAAAGCGAATGTCTGTGTGGCAGCGAATGCAGTTCCAAGGGACAGTGAAAACCAGCTTCAGCATTCCGTGCTGGCAGCTTTCGTGTGGGCGCAATCGCTGGACGTTTCGAATTTGGCAGCGGGGCTCTGCGAGAGACACATACACAGTTTTGACCCTTTACCAAGCAAAGCTTTTGGGGAAAGCGAATGTCTGTGTGGCAGCGAATGCAGTTCCAAGGGACAGTGAAATCCAGCTTCAGCATTCGGTGCTGGCAGCTTTCGTGTGGGCGCAATCGCTGGACGTTTCGAATTTGGCAGCGGGGCTCTGCGAGAGACACATACACAGTGTTGCCCCATTACGAAGCAAAGCTTTTGGGGAAAGCGAATGTCTGTGTGGCAGCGAATGCAGTTCCAAGGGACAGTGAAATCCAGCTTCAGCATTCGGTGCTGGCAGCTTTCGTGTGGGAGAAATCGCTGGACGTTTCGAATTTGGCAGCGGGGCTCTGCGAGAGACACATACACAGTGTTGCCCCATTACGAAGCAAAGCTTTTGGGGAAAGCGAATGTCTGTGTGGCAGCGAATGCAGTTCCAAGGGGCAGTGAAAACCAGCTGCAGCATTCCGTGCTGGCAGCTTTCGTGTGGGAGAAATCGCTGGACGTTTCGAATTTGGCAGCGGGGCTCTGCGAGAGACACATACACAGTGTTCCCCATTACGAAGCAAAGCTTTTGGGGAAAGCGAATGCCTGTGTGGCAGCGAATGCAGTTCCAAGGGACAGTGAAAACTAGCTTCAGCATTCGGTGCTGGCAGCTTTCGTGTGGGCGAAATCGCTGGACGTTTCGAATTTGGCAGCGGGGCTCTGCGAGAGACACATACACAGTGTTGCCCCATTACGAACCAAAGCTTTTGGGGAAAGCGAATGTCTGTGTGGCAGCGAATGCAGTTCCAAGGGACAGTGAAAACCAGCTTCAGCATTCCGTGCTGGCAGCTTTCGTGTGGGCGAAATCGCTGGACGTTTCGAATTTGGCAGCGGGGCTCTGCGAGAGACACATACACAGTGTTGCCCCATTACGAACCAAAGCTTTTGGGGAAAGCGAATGCCTGTGTGGCAGCGAATGCAGTTCCAAGGGACAGTGAAAACTAGCTTCAGCATTCGGTGCTGGCAGCTTTCGTGTGGGCGCAATCGCTGGACGTTTCGAATTTGGCAGCGGGGCTCTGCGAGAGACACATACACAGTGTTGCCCCATTACGAAGCAAAGCTTTTGGGGAAAGCGAATGTCTGTGTGGCAGCGAATGCAGTTCCAAGGGACAGTGAAAACCAGCTACAGCATTCCGTGCTGGCAGCTTTCGTGTGGGCGCAATCGCTGGACGTTTCGAATTTGGCAGCGGGGCTCTGCGAGAGACACATACACAGTGTTGCCCCATTACGAAGCAAAGCTTTTGGGGAAAGCGAATGTCTGTGTGGCAGCGAATGCAGTTCCAAGGGACAGTGAAAACCAGCTTCAGCATTCCGTGCTGGCAGCTTTCGTGTGGGCGCAATCGCTGGACGTTTCGAATTTGGCAGCGGGGCTCTGCGAGAGACACATACACAGTTTTGACCCTTTACCAAGCAAAGCTTTTGGGGAAAGCGAATGTCTGTGTGGCAGCGAATGCAGTTCCAAGGGACAGTGAAAACCAGCTACAGCATTCCGTGCTGGCAGCTTTCGTGTGGGCGCAATCGCTGGACGTTTCGAATTTGGCAGCGGGGCTCTGCGAGAGACACATACACAGTGTTGCCCCATTACGAAGCAAAGCTTTTGGGGAAAGCGAATGTCTGTGTGGCAGCGAATGCAGTTCCAAGGGGCAGTGAAAACCAGCTGCAGCATTCCGTGCTGGCAGCTTTCGTGTGGGAGAAATCGCTGGACGTTTCGAATTTGGCAGCGGGGCTCTGCGAGAGACACATACACAGTGTTCCCCATTACGAAGCAAAGCTTTTGGGGAAAGCGAATGTCTGTGTGGCAGCGAATGCAGTTCCAAGGGGCAGTGAAAACCAGCTACAGCATTCCGTGCTGGCAGCTTTCATGTGGGAGAAATCGCTGGACGTTTCGAATTTGGCAGCGGGGCTCTGCGAGAGACACATACACAGTGTTGCCCCATTACCAAGCAAAGCTTTTGGGGAAAGCGAATGTCTGTGTGGCAGCGAATGCAGTTCCAAGGGACAGTGAAAACCAGCTACTGCATTCCGTGCTGGCAGCTTTCGTGTGGGCGCAATCGCTGGACGTTTCGAATTTGGCAGCGGGGCTCTGCGAGAGACACATACACAGTGTTGCCCCATTACGAACCAAAGCTTTTGGGGAAAGCGAATGTCTGTGTGGCAGCGAATGCAGTTCCAAGGGACAGTGAAAACCAGCTACTGCATTCCGTGCTGGCAGCTTTCGTGTGGGCGCAATCGCTGGACGTTTCGAATTTGGCAGCCGGGCTCTGCGAGAGACACATACACAGTGTTGCCCCATTACGAACCAAAGCTTTTGGGGAAAGTGAATGTCTGTGTGGCAGCGAATGCAGTTCCAAGGGGCAGTGAAAACCAGCTACAGCATTCCGTGCTGGCAGCTTTCGTGTGGGCGCAATCGCTGGACGTTTCGAATTTGGTAGCGGGGCTCTGCGAGAGACACATACACAGTGTTGCCCCATTACGAAGCAAAGCTTTTGGGGAAAGCGAATGTCTGTGTGGCAGCGAATGCATTTCCAGGGACAGTGAAAACCAGCTAGAGCATTCCGTGCTGGCAGCTTTCGTGTGGGCGCAATCGCTGGACGTTTCGAATTTGGCAGCCGGGCTCTGCGAGAGACACATACACAGTGTTGCCCCATTACCAAGCAAAGCTTTTGGGGAAAGCGAATGTCTGTGTGGCAGCGAATGCAGTTCCAAGGGGCAGTGAAAACCAGCTTCAGCATTCGGTGCTGGCAGCTTTCGTGTGGGCGCAATCGCTGGACGTTTCGAATTTGGTAGCGGGGCTCTGCGAGAGACACATACACAGTGTTGCCCCATTACGAAGCAAAGCTTTTGGGGAAAGCGAATGTCTGTGTGGCAGCGAATGCAGTTCCAAGGGGCAGTGAAAACCAGCTTCAGCATTCCGTGCTGGCTGCTTTCGTGTGGGCGAAATCGCTGGACGTTTCAAATTTGGCAGCCGGGCTCTGCGAGAGACACATACACAGTGTTGCCCCATTACGAACCAAAGCTTTTGGGGAAAGCGAATGCCTGTGTGGCAGCGAATGCAGTTCCAAGGGACAGTGAAAACTAGCTTCAGCATTCGGTGCTGGCAGCTTTCGTGTGGGCGCAATCGCTGGACGTTTCGAATTTGGCAGCCGGGCTCTGCGAGAGACACATACACAGTGTTGCCCCATTACGAACCAAAGCTTTTGGGGAAAGCGAATGCCTGTGTGGCAGCGAATGCAGTTCCAAGGGACAGTGAAAACTAGCTTCAGCATTCGGTGCTGGCAGCTTTCGTGTGGGCACAATCGCTGGACGTTTCGAATTTGGCAGCGGGGCTCTGCGAGAGACACATACACAGTGTTGCCCCTTTACGAACCAAAGCTTTTGGGGAAAGCGAATGTCTGTGTGGCAGCGAATGCAGTTCCAAGGGACAGTGAAAACCAGCTACAGCATTCCGTGCTGGCAGCTTTCGTGTGGGCGAAATCGCTGGACGTTTCGAATTTGGCAGCGGGGCTCTGCGAGAGACACATACACAGTGTTCCCCTTTACGAACCAAAGCTTTTGGGGAAAGCGAATGTCTGTGTGGCAGCGAATGCAGTTCCAAGGGGCAGTGAAAACCAGCTACAGCATTCCGTGCTGGCAGCTTTCATGTGGGAGAAATCGCTGGACGTTTCGAATTTGGCAGCGGGGCTCTGCGAGAGACACATACACAGTGTTGCCCCATTACGAAGCAAAGCTTTTGGGGAAAGCGAATGTCTGTGTGGCAGCGAATGCAGTTCCAAGGGACAGTGAAAACCAGCTACTGCATTCCGTGCTGGCAGCTTTCGTGTGGGAGAAATCGCTGGACGTTTCGAATTTGGCAGCCGGGCTCTGCGAGAGACACATACACAGTGTTGCCCCATTACGAACCAAAGCTTTTGGGGAAAGTGAATGTCTGTGTGGCAGCGAATGCAGTTCCAAGGGGCAGTGAAAACCAGCTACAGCATTCTGTGCTGGCAGCTTTCGTGTGGGCGCAATCGCTGGACGTTTCGAATTTGGTAGCGGGGCTCTGCGAGAGACACATACACAGTGTTGCCCCATTACGAAGCAAAGCTTTTGGGGAAAGCGAATGTCTGTGTGGCAGCGAATGCATTTCCAGGGACAGTGAAAACCAGCTACAGCATTCCGTGCTGGCAGCTTTCGTGTGGGCGCAATCGCTGGACGTTTCGAATTTGGCAGCGGGGCTCTGCGAGAGACACATACACAGTGTTGCCCCATTACCAAGCAAAGCTTTTGGGGAAAGCGAATGTCTGTGTGGCAGCGAATGCAGTTCCAAGGGACAGTGAAAACCAGCTACGGCATTTCGTGCTGGCAGCTTTCGTGTGGGCGCAATCGCTGGACGTTTCGAATTTGGCAGCGGGGCTCTGCGAGAGACACATACACAGTGTTGCCCCATTACGAACCAAAGCTTTTGGGGAAAGCGAATGTCTGTGTGGCAGCGAATGCAGTTCCAAGGGGCAGTGAAAACCAGCTGCAGCATTCCGTGCTGGCAGCTTTCGTGTGGGAGAAATCGCTGGACGTTTCGAATTTGGCAGCGGGGCTCTGCGAGAGACACATACACAGTGTTCCCCATTACGAAGCAAAGCTTTTGGGGAAAGCGAATGCCTGTGTGGCAGCGAATGCAGTTCCAAGGGACAGTGAAAACTAGCTTCAGCATTCGGTGCTGGCAGCTTTCGTGTGGGCGAAATCGCTGGACGTTTCGAATTTGGCAGCGGGGCTCTGCGAGAGACACATACACAGTGTTGCCCCATTACGAACCAAAGCTTTTGGGGAAAGCGAATGTCTGTGTGGCAGCGAATGCAGTTCCAAGGGACAGTGAAAACCAGCTTCAGCATTCCGTGCTGGCAGCTTTCGTGTGGGCGAAATCGCTGGACGTTTCGAATTTGGCAGCGGGGCTCTGCGAGAGACACATACACAGTGTTGCCCCATTACGAACCAAAGCTTTTGGGGAAAGCGAATGCCTGTGTGGCAGCGAATGCAGTTCCAAGGGACAGTGAAAACTAGCTTCAGCATTCGGTGCTGGCAGCTTTCGTGTGGGCGCAATCGCTGGACGTTTCGAATTTGGCAGCGGGGCTCTGCGAGAGACACATACACAGTGTTGCCCCATTACGAAGCAAAGCTTTTGGGGAAAGCGAATGTCTGTGTGGCAGCGAATGCAGTTCCAAGGGACAGTGAAAACCAGCTACAGCATTCCGTGCTGGCAGCTTTCGTGTGGGCGCAATCGCTGGACGTTTCGAATTTGGCAGCGGGGCTCTGCGAGAGACACATACACAGTGTTGCCCCATTACGAAGCAAAGCTTTTGGGGAAAGCGAATGTCTGTGTGGCAGCGAATGCAGTTCCAAGGGACAGTGAAAACCAGCTTCAGCATTCCGTGCTGGCAGCTTTCGTGTGGGCGCAATCGCTGGACGTTTCGAATTTGGCAGCGGGGCTCTGCGAGAGACACATACACAGTTTTGACCCTTTACCAAGCAAAGCTTTTGGGGAAAGCGAATGTCTGTGTGGCAGCGAATGCAGTTCCAAGGGACAGTGAAAACCAGCTACAGCATTCCGTGCTGGCAGCTTTCGTGTGGGCGCAATCGCTGGACGTTTCGAATTTGGCAGCGGGGCTCTGCGAGAGACACATACACAGTGTTGCCCCATTACGAAGCAAAGCTTTTGGGGAAAGCGAATGTCTGTGTGGCAGCGAATGCAGTTCCAAGGGGCAGTGAAAACCAGCTGCAGCATTCCGTGCTGGCAGCTTTCGTGTGGGAGAAATCGCTGGACGTTTCGAATTTGGCAGCGGGGCTCTGCGAGAGACACATACACAGTGTTCCCCATTACGAAGCAAAGCTTTTGGGGAAAGCGAATGTCTGTGTGGCAGCGAATGCAGTTCCAAGGGGCAGTGAAAACCAGCTACAGCATTCCGTGCTGGCAGCTTTCATGTGGGAGAAATCGCTGGACGTTTCGAATTTGGCAGCGGGGCTCTGCGAGAGACACATACACAGTGTTGCCCCATTACCAAGCAAAGCTTTTGGGGAAAGCGAATGTCTGTGTGGCAGCGAATGCAGTTCCAAGGGACAGTGAAAACCAGCTACTGCATTCCGTGCTGGCAGCTTTCGTGTGGGCGCAATCGCTGGACGTTTCGAATTTGGCAGCGGGGCTCTGCGAGAGACACATACACAGTGTTGCCCCATTACGAACCAAAGCTTTTGGGGAAAGCGAATGTCTGTGTGGCAGCGAATGCAGTTCCAAGGGACAGTGAAAACCAGCTACTGCATTCCGTGCTGGCAGCTTTCGTGTGGGCGCAATCGCTGGACGTTTCGAATTTGGCAGCCGGGCTCTGCGAGAGACACATACACAGTGTTGCCCCATTACGAACCAAAGCTTTTGGGGAAAGTGAATGTCTGTGTGGCAGCGAATGCAGTTCCAAGGGGCAGTGAAAACCAGCTACAGCATTCCGTGCTGGCAGCTTTCGTGTGGGCGCAATCGCTGGACGTTTCGAATTTGGTAGCGGGGCTCTGCGAGAGACACATACACAGTGTTGCCCCATTACGAAGCAAAGCTTTTGGGGAAAGCGAATGTCTGTGTGGCAGCGAATGCATTTCCAGGGACAGTGAAAACCAGCTAGAGCATTCCGTGCTGGCAGCTTTCGTGTGGGCGCAATCGCTGGACGTTTCGAATTTGGCAGCCGGGCTCTGCGAGAGACACATACACAGTGTTGCCCCATTACCAAGCAAAGCTTTTGGGGAAAGCGAATGTCTGTGTGGCAGCGAATGCAGTTCCAAGGGGCAGTGAAAACCAGCTTCAGCATTCGGTGCTGGCAGCTTTCGTGTGGGCGCAATCGCTGGACGTTTCGAATTTGGTAGCGGGGCTCTGCGAGAGACACATACACAGTGTTGCCCCATTACGAAGCAAAGCTTTTGGGGAAAGCGAATGTCTGTGTGGCAGCGAATGCAGTTCCAAGGGGCAGTGAAAACCAGCTTCAGCATTCCGTGCTGGCAGCTTTCGTGTGGGCGAAATCGCTGGACGTTTCAAATTTGGCAGCCGGGCTCTGCGAGAGACACATACACAGTGTTGCCCCATTACGAACCAAAGCTTTTGGGGAAAGCGAATGCCTGTGTGGCAGCGAATGCAGTTCCAAGGGACAGTGAAAACTAGCTTCAGCATTCGGTGCTGGCAGCTTTCGTGTGGGCGCAATCGCTGGACGTTTCGAATTTGGCAGCCGGGCTCTGCGAGAGACACATACACAGTGTTGCCCCATTACGAACCAAAGCTTTTGGGGAAAGCGAATGCCTGTGTGGCAGCGAATGCAGTTCCAAGGGACAGTGAAAACTAGCTTCAGCATTCGGTGCTGGCAGCTTTCGTGTGGGCACAATCGCTGGACGTTTCGAATTTGGCAGCGGGGCTCTGCGAGAGACACATACACAGTGTTGCCCCTTTACGAACCAAAGCTTTTGGGGAAAGCGAATGTCTGTGTGGCAGCGAATGCAGTTCCAAGGGACAGTGAAAACCAGCTACAGCATTCCGTGCTGGCAGCTTTCGTGTGGGCGAAATCGCTGGACGTTTCGAATTTGGCAGCGGGGCTCTGCGAGAGACACATACACAGTGTTCCCCTTTACGAACCAAAGCTTTTGGGGAAAGCGAATGTCTGTGTGGCAGCGAATGCAGTTCCAAGGGGCAGTGAAAACCAGCTACAGCATTCCGTGCTGGCAGCTTTCATGTGGGAGAAATCGCTGGACGTTTCGAATTTGGCAGCGGGGCTCTGCGAGAGACACATACACAGTGTTGCCCCATTACGAAGCAAAGCTTTTGGGGAAAGCGAATGTCTGTGTGGCAGCGAATGCAGTTCCAAGGGACAGTGAAAACCAGCTACTGCATTCCGTGCTGGCAGCTTTCGTGTGGGAGAAATCGCTGGACGTTTCGAATTTGGCAGCCGGGCTCTGCGAGAGACACATACACAGTGTTGCCCCATTACGAACCAAAGCTTTTGGGGAAAGTGAATGTCTGTGTGGCAGCGAATGCAGTTCCAAGGGGCAGTGAAAACCAGCTACAGCATTCTGTGCTGGCAGCTTTCGTGTGGGCGCAATCGCTGGACGTTTCGAATTTGGTAGCGGGGCTCTGCGAGAGACACATACACAGTGTTGCCCCATTACGAAGCAAAGCTTTTGGGGAAAGCGAATGTCTGTGTGGCAGCGAATGCATTTCCAGGGACAGTGAAAACCAGCTACAGCATTCCGTGCTGGCAGCTTTCGTGTGGGCGCAATCGCTGGACGTTTCGAATTTGGCAGCGGGGCTCTGCGAGAGACACATACACAGTGTTGCCCCATTACCAAGCAAAGCTTTTGGGGAAAGCGAATGTCTGTGTGGCAGCGAATGCAGTTCCAAGGGACAGTGAAAACCAGCTACGGCATTTCGTGCTGGCAGCTTTCGTGTGGGCGCAATCGCTGGACGTTTCGAATTTGGCAGCGGGGCTCTGCGAGAGACACATACACAGTGTTGCCCCATTACGAACCAAAGCTTTTGGGGAAAGCGAATGTCTGTGTGGCAGCGAATGCAGTTCCAAGGGGCAGTGAAAACCAGCTTCAGCATTCGGTGCTGGCAGCTTTCGTGTGGGCGCAATCGCTGGACGTTTCGAATTTGGTAGCGGGGCTCTGCGAGAGACACATACACAGTGTTGCCCCATTACGAAGCAAAGCTTTTGGGGAAAGCAAATGTCTGTGTGGCAGCGAATGCAGTTCCAAGGGGCAGTGAAAACCAGCTTCAGCATTCCGTGCTGGCAGCTTTCGTGTGGGCGAAATCGCTGGACGTTTCAAATTTGGCAGCCGGGCTCTGCGAGAGACACATACACAGTGTTGCCCCATTACGAACCAAAGCTTTTGGGGAAAGCGAATGCCTGTGTGGCAGCGAATGCAGTTCCAAGGGACAGTGAAAACTAGCTTCAGCATTCGGTGCTGGCAGCTTTCGTGTGGGCGCAATCGCTGGACGTTTCGAATTTGGCAGCCGGGCTCTGCGAGAGACACATACACAGTGTTGCCCCATTACGAACCAAAGCTTTTGGGGAAAGCGAATGCCTGTGTGGCAGCGAATGCAGTTCCAAGGGACAGTGAAAACTAGCTTCAGCATTCGGTGCTGGCAGCTTTCGTGTGGGCGCAATCGCTGGACGTTTCGAATTTGGCAGCGGGGCTCTGCGAGAGACACATACACAGTGTTGCCCCTTTACGAACCAAAGCTTTTGGGGAAAGCGAATGTCTGTGTGGCAGCGAATGCAGTTCCAAGGGACAGTGAAAACCAGCTACAGCATTCCGTGCTGGCAGCTTTCGTGTGGGAGAAATCGCTGGACGTTTCGAATTTGGCAGCGGGGCTCTGCGAGAGACACATACACAGTGTTCCCCATTACGAAGCAAAGCTTTTGGGGAAAGCGAATGTCTGTGTGGCAGCGAATGCAGTTCCAAGGGGCAGTGAAAACCAGCTACAGCATTCCGTGCTGGCAGCTTTCATGTGGGAGAAATCGCTGGACGTTTCGAATTTGGCAGCGGGGCTCTGCGAGAGACACATACACAGTGTTGCCCCATTACCAAGCAAAGCTTTTGGGGAAAGCGAATGTCTGTGTGGCAGCGAATGCAGTTCCAAGGGACAGTGAAAACCAGCTACTGCACTCCGTGCTGGCAGCTTTCGTGTGGGCGCAATCGCTGGACGTTTCGAATTTGGCAGCGGGGCTCTGCGAGAGACACATACACAGTGTTGCCCCATTACGAAGCAAAGCTTTTGGGGAAAGCGAATGTCTGTGTGGCAGCGAATGCAGTTCCAAGGGACAGTGAAAACCAGCTACTGCATTCCGTGCTGGCAGCTTTCGTGTGGGAGAAATCGCTGGACGTTTCGAATTTGGCAGCCGGGCTCTGCGAGAGACACATACACAGTGTTGCCCCATTACGAAGCAAAGCTTTTGGGGAAAGTGAATGTCTGTGTGGCAGCGAATGCAGTTCCAAGGGGCAGTGAAAACCAGCTACAGCATTCCGTGCTGGCAGCTTTCGTGTGGGCGCAATCGCTGGACGTTTCGAATTTGGTAGCGGGGCTCTGCGAGAGACACATACACAGTGTTGCCCCATTACGAAGCAAAGCTTTTGGGGAAAGCGAATGTCTGTGTGGCAGCGAATGCATTTCCAGGGACAGTGAAAACCAGCTACAGCATTCCGTGCTGGCAGCTTTCGTGTGGGCGCAATCGCTGGACGTTTCGAATTTGGCAGCGGGGCTCTGCGAGAGACACATACACAGTGTTGCCCCATTACCAAGCAAAGCTTTTGGGGAAAGCGAATGTCTGTGTGGCAGCGAATGCAGTTCCAAGGGACAGTGAAAACCAGCTACGGCATTTCGTGCTGGCAGCTTTCGTGTGGGCGCAATCGCTGGACGTTTCGAATTTGGCAGCGGGGCTCTGCGAGAGACACATACACAGTGTTGCCCCATTACGAACCAAAGCTTTTGGGGAAAGCGAATGTCTGTGTGGCAGCGAATGCAGTTCCAAGGGGCAGTGAAAACCAGCTTCAGCATTCGGTGCTGGCAGCTTTCGTGTGGGCGCAATCGCTGGACGTTTCGAATTTGGTAGCGGGGCTCTGCGAGAGACACATACACAGTGTTGCCCCATTACGAAGCAAAGCTTTTGGGGAAAGCGAATGTCTGTGTGGCAGCGAATGCAGTTCCAAGGGGCAGTGAAAACCAGCTTCAGCATTCCGTGCTGGCAGCTTTCGTGTGGGCGAAATCGCTGGACGTTTCAAATTTGGCAGCCGGGCTCTGCGAGAGACACATACACAGTGTTGCCCCATTACGAACCAAAGCTTTTGGGGAAAGCGAATGCCTGTGTGGCAGCGAATGCAGTTCCAAGGGACAGTGAAAACTAGCTTCAGCATTCGGTGCTGGCAGCTTTCGTGTGGGCGCAATCGCTGGACGTTTCGAATTTGGCAGCCGGGCTCTGCGAGAGACACATACACAGTGTTGCCCCATTACGAACCAAAGCTTTTGGGGAAAGCGAATGCCTGTGTGGCAGCGAATGCAGTTCCAAGGGACAGTGAAAACTAGCTTCAGCATTCGGTGCTGGCAGCTTTCGTGTGGGCGCAATCGCTGGACGTTTCGAATTTGGCAGCGGGGCTCTGCGAGAGACACATACACAGTGTTGCCCCTTTACGAACCAAAGCTTTTGGGGAAAGCGAATGTCTGTGTGGCAGCGAATGCAGTTCCAAGGGACAGTGAAAACCAGCTACAGCATTCCGTGCTGGCAGCTTTCGTGTGGGCGCAATCGCTGGACGTTTCGAATTTGGCAGCCGGGCTCTGCGAGAGACACATACACAGTGTTGCCCCATTACGAAGCAAAGCTTTTGGGGAAAGCGAATGTCTGTGTGGCAGCGAATGCAGTTCCAAGGGGCAGTGAAAACCAGCTTCAGCATTCGGTGCTGGCTGCTTTCGTGTGGGCGAAATCGCTGGACGTTTTGAATTTGGCAGCCGGGCTCTGCGAGAGACACATACACAGTGTTGCCCCTTTACGAAGCAAAGCTTTTGGGGAAAGCGAATGTCTGTGTGGCAGCGAATGCAGTTCCAAGGGACAGTGAAAACCAGCTACTGCATTCCGTGCTGGCAGCTTTCGTGTGGGCGCAATCGCTGGACGTTTCGAATTTGGCAGCGGGGCTCTGCGAGAGACACATACACAGTGTTGCCCCATTACGAAGCAAAGCTTTTGGGGAAAGCGAATGTCTGTGTGGCAGCGAATGCAGTTCCAAGGGACAGTGAAAACCAGCTACTGCATTCCGTGCTGGCAGCTTTCGTGTGGGAGAAATCGCTGGACGTTTCGAATTTGGCAGCCGGGCTCTGCGAGAGACACATACACAGTGTTGCCCCATTACGAACCAAAGCTTTTGGGGAAAGTGAATGTCTGTGTGGCAGCGAATGCAGTTCCAAGGGGCAGTGAAAACCAGCTACAGCATTCCGTGCTGGCAGCTTTCGTGTGGGCGCAATCGCTGGACGTTTCGAATTTGGTAGCGGGGCTCTGCGAGAGACACATACACAGTGTTGCCCCATTACGAAGCAAAGCTTTTGGGGAAAGCGAATGTCTGTGTGGCAGCGAATGCATTTCCAGGGACAGTGAAAACCAGCTAGAGCATTCCGTGCTGGCAGCTTTCGTGTGGGCGCAATCGCTGGACGTTTCGAATTTGGCAGCCGGGCTCTGCGAGAGACACATACACAGTGTTGCCCCATTACCAAGCAAAGCTTTTGGGGAAAGCGAATGTCTGTGTGGCAGCGAATGCAGTTCCAAGGGGCAGTGAAAACCAGCTTCAGCATTCGGTGCTGGCAGCTTTCGTGTGGGCGCAATCGCTGGACGTTTCGAATTTGGTAGCGGGGCTCTGCGAGAGACACATACACAGTGTTGCCCCATTACGAAGCAAAGCTTTTGGGGAAAGCGAATGTCTGTGTGGCAGCGAATGCAGTTCCAAGGGGCAGTGAAAACCAGCTTCAGCATTCCATGCTGGCAGCTTTCGTGTGGGCGAAATCGCTGGACGTTTCAAATTTGGCAGCCGGGCTCTGCGAGAGACACATACACAGTGTTGCCCCATTACGAACCAAAGCTTTTGGGGAAAGCGAATGCCTGTGTGGCAGCGAATGCAGTTCCAAGGGACAATGAAAACTAGCTTCAGCATTCGGTGCTGGCAGCTTTCGTGTGGGCGCAATCGCTGGACGTTTCGAATTTGGCAGCCGGGCTCTGCGAGAGACACATACACAGTGTTGCCCCATTACGAAGCAAAGCTTTTGGGGAAAGCGAATGCCTGTGTGGCAGCGAATGCAGTTCCAAGGGACAGTGAAAACCAGCTACAGCATTCGGTGCTGGCAGCTTTCGTGTGGGCGAAATCGCTGGACGTTTCGAATTTGGCAGCGGGGCTCTGCGAGAGACACATACACAGTGTTGCCCCTTTACGAACCAAAGCTTTTGGGGAAAGCGAATGTCTGTGTGGCAGCGAATGCAGTTCCAAGGGACAGTGAAAACCAGCTACAGCATTCCGTGCTGGCAGCTTTCGTGTGGGCGCAATCGCTGGACGTTTCGAATTTGGCAGCCGGGCTCTGCGAGAGACACATACACAGTGTTGCCCCATTACGAACCAAAGCTTTTGGGGAAAGCGAATGCCTGTGTGGCAGCGAATGCAGTTCCAAGGGGCAGTGAAAACCAGCTTCAGCATTCGGTGCTGGCAGCTTTCGTGTGGGCGAAATCGCTGGACGTTTTGAATTTGGCAGCCGGGCTCTGCGAGAGACACATACACAGTGTTGCCCCTTTACGAAGCAAAGCTTTTGGGGAAAGCGAATGTCTGTGTGGCAGCGAATGCAGTTCCAAGGGACAGTGAAAACCAGCTTCAGCATTCGGTGCTGGCAGCTTTCGTGTGGGCGCAATCGCTGGACGTTTCGAATTTGGCAGCCGGGCTCTGCGAGAGACACATACACAGTGTTGCTCCATTACGAAGCAAAGCTTTTGGGGAAAGCGAATGCCTGTGTGGCAGCGAATGCAGTTCCAAGGGACAGTGAAAACCAGCTACTGCATTCCGTGCTGGCAGCTTTCGTGTGGGAGAAATCGCTGGACGTTTCGAATTTGGCAGCCGGGCTCTGCGAGAGACACATACACAGTGTTGCCCCATTACGAACCAAAGCTTTTGGGGAAAGTGAATGTCTGTGTGGCAGCGAATGCAGTTCCAAGGGGCAGTGAAAACCAGCTACAGCATTCCGTGCTGGCAGCTTTCGTGTGGGCGCAATCGCTGGACGTTTCGAATTTGGTAGCGGGGCTCTGCGAGAGACACATACACAGTGTTGCCCCATTACGAAGCAAAGCTTTTGGGGAAAGCGAATGTCTGTGTGGCAGCGAATGCAGTTCCAAGGGACAGTGAAAACCAGCTTCAGCATTCCGTGCTGGCAGCTTTCGTGTGGGCGCAATCGCTGGACGTTTCGAATTTGGCAGCGGGGCTCTGCGAGAGACACATACACAGTTTTGACCCTTTACCAAGCAAAGCTTTTGGGGAAAGCGAATGTCTGTGTGGCAGCGAATGCAGTTCCAAGGGACAGTGAAATCCAGCTTCAGCATTCGGTGCTGGCAGCTTTCGTGTGGGCGCAATCGCTGGACGTTTCGAATTTGGCAGCGGGGCTCTGCGAGAGACACATACACAGTGTTGCCCCATTACGAAGCAAAGCTTTTGGGGAAAGCGAATGTCTGTGTGGCAGCGAATGCAGTTCCAAGGGACAGTGAAATCCAGCTTCAGCATTCGGTGCTGGCAGCTTTCGTGTGGGCGCAATCGCTGGACGTTTCGAATTTGGCAGCGGGGCTCTGCGAGAGACACATACACAGTGTTGCCCCATTACGAAGCAAAGCTTTTGGGGAAAGCGAATGTCTGTGTGGCAGCGAATGCAGTTCCAAGGGACAGTGAAAACCAGCTACTGCATTCCGTGCTGGCAGCTTTCGTGTGGGAGAAATCGCTGGACGTTTCGAATTTGGCAGCCGGGCTCTGCGAGAGACACATACACAGTGTTGCCCCATTACGAACCAAAGCTTTTGGGGAAAGTGAATGTCTGTGTGGCAGCGAATGCAGTTCCAAGGGGCAGTGAAAACCAGCTACAGCATTCCGTGCTGGCAGCTTTCGTGTGGGCGCAATCGCTGGACGTTTCGAATTTGGTAGCGGGGCTCTGCGAGAGACACATACACAGTGTTGCCCCATTACGAAGCAAAGCTTTTGGGGAAAGCGAATGTCTGTGTGGCAGCGAATGCATTTCCAGGGACAGTGAAAACCAGCTACAGCATTCCGTGCTGGCAGCTTTCATGTGGGCGCAATCGCTGGACGTTTCGAATTTGGCAGCGGGGCTCTGCGAGAGACACATACACAGTGTTGCCCCATTACCAAGCAAAGCTTTTGGGGAAAGCGAATGTCTGTGTGGCAGCGAATGCAGTTCCAAGGGACAGTGAAAACCAGCTACGGCATTTCGTGCTGGCAGCTTTCGTGTGGGCGAAATCGCTGGACGTTTCGAATTTGGCAGCGGGGCTCTGCGAGAGACACATACACAGTGTTGCCCCATTACGAACCAAAGCTTTTGGGGAAAGCGAATGTCTGTGTGGCAGCGAATGCAGTTCCAAGGGGCAGTGAAAACCAGCTTCAGCATTCGGTGCTGGCAGCTTTCGTGTGGGCGCAATCGCTGGACGTTTCGAATTTGGTAGCGGGGCTCTGCGAGAGACACATACACAGTGTTGCCCCATTACGAAGCAAAGCTTTTGGGGAAAGCGAATGTCTGTGTGGCAGCGAATGCAGTTCCAAGGGGCAGTGAAAACCAGCTTCAGCATTCCGTGCTGGCAGCTTTCGTGTGGGCGAAATCGCTGGACGTTTCAAATTTGGCAGCCGGGCTCTGCGAGAGACACATACACAGTGTTGCCCCATTACGAACCAAAGCTTTTGGGGAAAGCGAATGCCTGTGTGGCAGCGAATGCAGTTCCAAGGGACAGTGAAAACTAGCTTCAGCATTCGGTGCTGGCAGCTTTCGTGTGGGCGCAATCGCTGGACGTTTCGAATTTGGCAGCCGGGCTCTGCGAGAGACACATACACAGTGTTGCCCCATTACGAACCAAAGCTTTTGGGGAAAGCGAATGCCTGTGTGGCAGCGAATGCAGTTCCAAGGGACAGTGAAAACTAGCTTCAGCATTCGGTGCTGGCAGCTTTCGTGTGGGCGCAATCGCTGGACGTTTCGAATTTGGCAGCGGGGCTCTGCGAGAGACACATACACAGTGTTGCCCCTTTACGAACCAAAGCTTTTGGGGAAAGCGAATGTCTGTGTGGCAGCGAATGCAGTTCCAAGGGACAGTGAAAACCAGCTTCAGCATTCCGTGCTGGCAGCTTTCGTGTGGGCGAAATCGCTGGACGTTTCGAATTTGGCAGCCGGGCTCTGCGAGAGACACATACACAGTGTTGCCCCATTACGAACCAAAGCTTTTGGGGAAAGCGAATGCCTGTGTGGCAGCGAATGCAGTTCCAAGGGACAGTGAAAACTAGCTTCAGCATTCGGTGCTGGCAGCTTTCGTGTGGGCGCAATCGCTGGACGTTTCGAATTTGGCAGCGGGGCTCTGCGAGAGACACATACACAGTGTTGCCCCTTTACGAACCAAAGCTTTTGGGGAAAGCGAATGTCTGTGTGGCAGCGAATGCAGTTCCAAGGGACAGTGAAAACCAGCTACAGCATTCCGTGCTGGCAGCTTTCGTGTGGGCGCAATCGCTGGACGTTTCGAATTTGGCAGCGGGGCTCTGCGAGAGACACATACACAGTGTTGCCCCATTACGAAGCAAAGCTTTTGGGGAAAGCGAATGTCTGTGTGGCAGCGAATGCAGTTCCAAGGGACAGTGAAAACCAGCTTCAGCATTCGGTGCTGGCAGCTTTCGTGTGGGCGCAATCGCTGGACGTTTCGAATTTGGCAGCGGGGCTCTGCGAGAGACACATACACAGTTTTGACCCTTTACCAAGCAAAGCTTTTGGGGAAAGCGAATGTCTGTGTGGCAGCGAATGCAGTTCCAAGGGACAGTGAAAACCAGCTACAGCATTCCGTGCTGGCAGCTTTCGTGTGGGCGCAATCGCTGGACGTTTCGAATTTGGCAGCGGGGCTCTGCGAGAGACACATACACAGTGTTGCCCCATTACGAAGCAAAGCTTTTGGGGAAAGCGAATGTCTGTGTGGCAGCGAATGCAGTTCCAAGGGGCAGTGAAAACCAGCTGCAGCATTCCGTGCTGGCAGCTTTCGTGTGGGAGAAATCGCTGGACGTTTCGAATTTGGCAGCGGGGCTCTGCGAGAGACACATACACCGTGTTCCCCATTACGAAGCAAAGCTTTTGGGGAAAGCGAATGTCTGTGTGGCAGCGAATGCAGTTCCAAGGGGCAGTGAAAACCAGCTACAGCATTCCGTGCTGGCAGCTTTCATGTGGGAGAAATCGCTGGACGTTTCGAATTTGGCAGCGGGGCTCTGCGAGAGACACATACACAGTGTTGCCCCATTACCAAGCAAAGCTTTTGGGGAAAGCGAATGTCTGTGTGGCAGCGAATGCAGTTCCAAGGGACAGTGAAAACCAGCTACTGCATTCCGTGCTGGCAGCTTTCGTGTGGGCGCAATCGCTGGACGTTTCGAATTTGGCAGCGGGGCTCTGCGAGAGACACATACACAGTGTTGCTCCATTACGAAGCAAAGCTTTTGGGGAAAGCGAATGTCTGTGTGGCAGCGAATGCAGTTCCAAGGGACAGTGAAAACCAGCTACTGCATTCCGTGCTGGCAGCTTTCGTGTGGGAGAAATCGCTGGACGTTTCGAATTTGGCAGCCTGGCTCTGCGAGAGACACATACACAGTGTTGCCCCATTACGAACCAAAGCTTTTGGGGAAAGTGAATGTCTGTGTGGCAGCGAATGCAGTTCCAAGGGGCAGTGAAAACCAGCTTCAGCATTCGGTGCTGGCAGCTTTCGTGTGGGCGCAATCGCTGGACGTTTCGAATTTGGTAGCGGGGCTCTGCGAGAGACACATACACAGTGTTGCCCCATTACGAAGCAAAGCTTTTGGGGAAAGCGAATGTCTGTGTGGCAGCGAATGCAGTTCCAAGGGACAGTGAAAACCAGCTACAGCATTCCGTGCTGGCAGCTTTCGTGTGGGCGCAATCGCTGGACGTTTCGAATTTGGTAGCGGTGCTCTGCGAGAGACACATACACAGTGTTGCCCCATTACCAAGCAAAGCTTTTGGGGAAAGCGAATGTCTGTGTGGCAGCGAATGCAGTTCCAAGGGGCAGTGAAAACCAGCTTCAGCATTCGGTGCTGGCAGCTTTCGTGTGGGAGAAATCGCTGGACGTTTCGAATTTGGCAGCGGGGCTCTGCGAGAGACACATACACAGTGTTGCCCCATTACCAAGCAAAGCTTTTGGGGAAAGCGAATGTCTGTGTGGCAGCGAATGCTGTTCCAAGGGACAGTGCAAACCAGCTACTGCATTCCGTGCTGGCAGCTTTCGTGTGGGAGAAATCGCTGGACATTTCGAATTTGGCAGCCGGGCTCTGCGAGAGACACATACACAGTGTTGCCCCATTACGAAGCAAAGCTTTTGGGGAAAGCGAATGTCTGTGTGGCAGCGAATGCAGTTCCAAGGGACAGTGAAAACCAGCTACTGCATTCCGTGCTGGCAGCTTTCGTGTGGGAGAAATCGCTGGACGTTTCGAATTTGGCAGCCGGGCTCTGCGAGAGACACATACACAGTGTTGCCCCATTACGAACCAAAGCTTTTGGGGAAAGCGAATGTCTGTGTGGCAGCGAATGCAGTTCCAAGGGACAGTGAAAACCAGCTACAGCATTCCGTGCTGGCAGCTTTCGTGTGGGCGAAATCGCTGGACGTTTCAAATTTGGCAGCCGGGCTCTGCGAGAGACACATACACAGTGTTGCCCCATTACGAACCAAAGCTTTTGGGGAAAGCGAATGCCTGTGTGGCAGCGAATGCAGTTCCAAGGGACAGTGAAAACTAGCTTCAGCATTCGGTGCTGGCAGCTTTCGTGTGGGCGCAATCGCTGGACGTTTCGAATTTGGCAGCGGGGCTCTGCGAGAGACACATACACAGTGTTGCCCCATTACGAAGCAAAGCTTTTGGGGAAAGCGAATGTCTGTGTGGCAGCGAATGCAGTTCCAAGGGACAGTGAAAACCAGCTACAGCATTCCGTGCTGGCAGCTTTCGTGTGGGCGCAATCGCTGGACGTTTCGAATTTGGCAGCCGGGCTCTGCGAGAGACATATACACAGTGTTGCCCCATTACCAAGCAAAGCTTTTGGGGAAAGCGAATGTCTGTGTGGCAGCGAATGCAGTTCCAAGGGGCAGTGAAAACCAGCTACTGCATTTCGTGCTGGCAGCTTTCGTGTGGGCGAAATCGCTGGACGTTTCGAATTTGGCAGCGGGGCTCTGCGAGAGACACATACACAGTGTTGCCCCATTACCAACCAAAGCTTTTGGGGAAAGCGAATGTCTGTGTGGCAGCGAATGCAGTTCCAAGGGGCAGTGAAAACCAGCTTCAGCATTCGGTGCTGGCAGCTTTCGTGTGGGCGCAATCGCTGGACGTTTCGAATTTGGTAGCGGGGCTCTGCGAGAGACACATACACAGTGTTGCCCCATTACCAAGCAAAGCTTTTGGGGAAAGCGAATGTCTGTGTGGCAGCGAATGCAGTTCCAAGGGACAGTGAAAACCAGCTACAGCATTCCGTGCTGGCAGCTTTCGTGTGGGCGCAATCGCTGGACGTTTCGAATTTGGCAGCCGGGCTCTGCGAGAGACACATACACAGTGTTGCCCCATTACCAAGCAAAGCTTTTGGGGAAAGCGAATGTCTGTGTGGCAGCGAATGCAGTTCCAAGGGACAGTGAAAACCAGCTACGGCATTTCGTGCTGGCAGCTTTCGTGTGGGCGAAATCGCTGGACGTTTCGAATTTGGCAGCGGGGCTCTGCGAGAGACACATACACAGTGTTGCCCCATTACGAAGCAAAGCTTTTGGGAAAAGCGAATGTCTGTGTGGCAGCGAATGCAGTTCCAAGGGGCAGTGAAAACCAGCTTCAGCATTCGGTGCTGGCAGCTTTCGTGTGGGCGCAATCGCTGGACGTTTCGAATTTGGTAGCGGGGCTCTGCGAGAGACACATACACAGTGTTGCCCCATTACGAAGCAAAGCTTTTGGGGAAAGCGAATGTCTGTGTGGCAGCGAATGCAGTTCCAAGGGGCAGTGAAAACCAGCTTCAGCATTCCGTGCTGGCAGCTTTCGTGTGGGCGAAATCGCTGGACGTTTCAAATTTGGCAGCCGGGCTCTGCGAGAGACACATACACAGTGTTGCCCCATTACGAACCAAAGCTTTTGGGGAAAGCGAATGCCTGTGTGGCAGCGAATGCAGTTCCAAGGGACAGTGAAAACTAGCTTCAGCATTCGGTGCTGGCAGCTTTCGTGTGGGCGCAATCGCTGGACGTTTCGAATTTGGCAGCGGGGCTCTGCGAGAGACACATACACAGTGTTGCCCCTTTACGAACCAAAGCTTTTGGGGAAAGCGAATGTCTGTGTGGCAGCGAATGCAGTTCCAAGGGACAGTGAAAACCAGCTACAGCATTCCGTGCTGGCAGCTTTCGTGTGGGCGCAATCGCTGGACGTTTCGAATTTGGCAGCCGGGCTCTGCGAGAGACACATACACAGTGTTGCCCCATTACGAAGCAAAGCTTTTGGGGAAAGCGAATGTCTGTGTGGCAGCGAATGCAGTTCCAAGGGGCAGTGAAAACCAGCTTCAGCATTCGGTGCTGGCTGCTTTCGTGTGGGCGAAATCGCTGGACGTTTTGAATTTGGCAGCCGGGCTCTGCGAGAGACACATACACAGTGTTGCCCCTTTACGAAGCAAAGCTTTTGGGGAAAGCGAATGTCTGTGTGGCAGCGAATGCAGTTCCAAGGGACAGTGAAAACCAGCTTCAGCATTCGGTGCTGGCAGCTTTCGTGTGGGCGCAATCGCTGGACGTTTCGAATTTGGCAGCGGGGCTCTGCGAGAGACACATACACAGTGTTGCCCCATTACGAAGCAAAGCTTTTGGGGAAAGCGAATGTCTGTGTGGCAGCGAATGCAGTTCCAAGGGACAGTGAAAACCAGCTACTGCATTCCGTGCTGGCAGCTTTCGTGTGGGCGAAATCGCTTGACGTTTCCAAATTTGGCAGCCGGGCTCTGCGAGAGACACATACACAGTGTTGCCCCATTACGAAGCAAAGCTTTTGGGGAAAGCGAATGCCTGTGTGGCAGCGAATGCAGTTCCAAGGGACAGTGAAAACTAGCTTCAGCATTCGGTGCTGGCAGCTTTCGTGTGGGCGAAATCGCTGGACGTTTCGAATTTGGCAGCGGGGCTCTGCGAGAGACACATACACAGTGTTGCCCCATTACGAAGCAAAGCTTTTGGGGAAAGCGAATGTCTGTGTGGCAGCGAATGCAGTTCCAAGGGACAGTGAAAACCAGCTACAGCATTCCGTGCTGGCAGCTTTCGTGTGGGCGCAATCGCTGGACGTTTCGAATTTGGCAGCGGGGCTCTGCGAGAGACACATACACAGTGTTCCCCATTACGAAGCAAAGCTTTTGGGGAAAGCGAATGTCTGTGTGGCAGCGAATGCAGTTCCAAGGGACAGTGAAAACCAGCTACTGCATTCCGTGCTGGCAGCTTTCGTGTGGGAGAAATCGCTGGACGTTTCGAATTTGGCAGCCGGGCTCTGCGAGAGACACATACACAGTGTTGCCCCATTACGAACCAAAGCTTTTGGGGAAAGCGAATGTCTGTGTGGCAGCGAATGCAGTTCCAAGGGACAGTGAAAACCAGCTTCAGCATTCCGTGCTGGCAGCTTTCGTGTGGGCGAAATCGCTGGACGTTTCGAATTTGGCAGCCGGGCTCTGCGAGAGACACATACACAGTGTTGCCCCATTACGAACCAAAGCTTTTGGGGAAAGCGAATGCCTGTGTGGCAGCGAATGCAGTTCCAAGGGACAGTGAAAACTAGCTTCAGCATTCGGTGCTGGCAGCTTTCGTGTGGGCGCAATCGCTGGACGTTTCGAATTTGGCAGCGGGGCTCTGCGAGAGACACATACACAGTGTTGCCCCTTTACGAACCAAAGCTTTTGGGGAAAGCGAATGTCTGTGTGGCAGCGAATGCAGTTCCAAGGGACAGTGAAAACCAGCTACAGCATTCCGTGCTGGCAGCTTTCGTGTGGGCGCAATCGCTGGACGTTTCGAATTTGGCAGCGGGGCTCTGCGAGAGACACATACACAGTGTTGCCCCATTACGAAGCAAAGCTTTTGGGGAAAGCGAATGTCTGTGTGGCAGCGAATGCAGTTCCAAGGGACAGTGAAAACCAGCTACAGCATTCCGTGCTGGCAGCTTTCGTGTGGGCGCAATCGCTGGACGTTTCGAATTTGGCAGCGGGGCTCTGCGAGAGACACATACACAGTTTTGACCCTTTACCAAGCAAAGCTTTTGGGGAAAGCGAATGTCTGTGTGGCAGCGAATGCAGTTCCAAGGGACAGTGAAATCCAGCTTCAGCATTCGGTGCTGGCAGCTTTCGTGTGGGCGCAATCGCTGGACGTTTCGAATTTGGCAGCGGGGCTCTGCGAGAGACACATACACAGTGTTGCCCCATTACGAAGCAAAGCTTTTGGGGAAAGCGAATGTCTGTGTGGCAGCGAATGCAGTTCCAAGGGACAGTGAAATCCAGCTTCAGCATTCGGTGCTGGCAGCTTTCGTGTGGGAGAAATCGCTGGACGTTTCGAATTTGGCAGCGGGGCTCTGCGAGAGACACATACACAGTGTTGCCCCATTACGAAGCAAAGCTTTTGGGGAAAGCGAATGTCTGTGTGGCAGCGAATGCAGTTCCAAGGGGCAGTGAAAACCAGCTGCAGCATTCCGTGCTGGCAGCTTTCGTGTGGGAGAAATCGCTGGACGTTTCGAATTTGGCAGCGGGGCTCTGCGAGAGACACATACACAGTGTTCCCCATTACGAAGCAAAGCTTTTGGGGAAAGCGAATGCCTGTGTGGCAGCGAATGCAGTTCCAAGGGACAGTGAAAACTAGCTTCAGCATTCGGTGCTGGCAGCTTTCGTGTGGGCGAAATCGCTGGACGTTTCGAATTTGGCAGCGGGGCTCTGCGAGAGACACATACACAGTGTTGCCCCATTACGAACCAAAGCTTTTGGGGAAAGCGAATGTCTGTGTGGCAGCGAATGCAGTTCCAAGGGACAGTGAAAACCAGCTTCAGCATTCCGTGCTGGCAGCTTTCGTGTGGGCGAAATCGCTGGACGTTTCGAATTTGGCAGCGGGGCTCTGCGAGAGACACATACACAGTGTTGCCCCATTACGAACCAAAGCTTTTGGGGAAAGCGAATGCCTGTGTGGCAGCGAATGCAGTTCCAAGGGACAGTGAAAACTAGCTTCAGCATTCGGTGCTGGCAGCTTTCGTGTGGGCGCAATCGCTGGACGTTTCGAATTTGGCAGCGGGGCTCTGCGAGAGACACATACACAGTGTTGCCCCTTTACGAACCAAAGCTTTTGGGGAAAGCGAATGTCTGTGTGGCAGCGAATGCAGTTCCAAGGGACAGTGAAAACCAGCTACAGCATTCCGTGCTGGCAGCTTTCGTGTGGGCGCAATCGCTGGACGTTTCGAATTTGGCAGCGGGGCTCTGCGAGAGACACATACACAGTGTTGCCCCATTACGAAGCAAAGCTTTTGGGGAAAGCGAATGTCTGTGTGGCAGCGAATGCAGTTCCAAGGGACAGTGAAAACCAGCTTCAGCATTCCGTGCTGGCAGCTTTCGTGTGGGCGCAATCGCTGGACGTTTCGAATTTGGCAGCGGGGCTCTGCGAGAGACACATACACAGTTTTGACCCTTTACCAAGCAAAGCTTTTGGGGAAAGCGAATGTCTGTGTGGCAGCGAATGCAGTTCCAAGGGACAGTGAAAACCAGCTACAGCATTCCGTGCTGGCAGCTTTCGTGTGGGCGCAATCGCTGGACGTTTCGAATTTGGCAGCGGGGCTCTGCGAGAGACACATACACAGTGTTGCCCCATTACGAAGCAAAGCTTTTGGGGAAAGCGAATGTCTGTGTGGCAGCGAATGCAGTTCCAAGGGGCAGTGAAAACCAGCTGCAGCATTCCGTGCTGGCAGCTTTCGTGTGGGAGAAATCGCTGGACGTTTCGAATTTGGCAGCGGGGCTCTGCGAGAGACACATACACAGTGTTCCCCATTACGAAGCAAAGCTTTTGGGGAAAGCGAATGTCTGTGTGGCAGCGAATGCAGTTCCAAGGGGCAGTGAAAACCAGCTACAGCATTCCGTGCTGGCAGCTTTCATGTGGGAGAAATCGCTGGACGTTTCGAATTTGGCAGCGGGGCTCTGCGAGAGACACATACACAGTGTTGCCCCATTACCAAGCAAAGCTTTTGGGGAAAGCGAATGTCTGTGTGGCAGCGAATGCAGTTCCAAGGGACAGTGAAAACCAGCTACTGCATTCCGTGCTGGCAGCTTTCGTGTGGGCGCAATCGCTGGACGTTTCGAATTTGGCAGCGGGGCTCTGCGAGAGACACATACACAGTGTTGCCCCATTACGAAGCAAAGCTTTTGGGGAAAGCGAATGTCTGTGTGGCAGCGAATGCAGTTCCAAGGGACAGTGAAAACCAGCTACTGCATTCCGTGCTGGCAGCTTTCGTGTGGGAGAAATCGCTGGACGTTTCGAATTTGGCAGCCGGGCTCTGCGAGAGACACATACACAGTGTTGCCCCATTACGAACCAAAGCTTTTGGGGAAAGTGAATGTCTGTGTGGCAGCGAATGCAGTTCCAAGGGGCAGTGAAAACCAGCTACAGCATTCCGTGCTGGCAGCTTTCGTGTGGGCGCAATCGCTGGACGTTTCGAATTTGGTAGCGGGGCTCTGCGAGAGACACATACACAGTGTTGCCCCATTACGAAGCAAAGCTTTTGGGGAAAGCGAATGTCTGTGTGGCAGCGAATGCATTTCCAGGGACAGTGAAAACCAGCTAGAGCATTCCGTGCTGGCAGCTTTCGTGTGGGCGCAATCGCTGGACGTTTCGAATTTGGCAGCCGGGCTCTGCGAGAGACACATACACAGTGTTGCCCCATTACCAAGCAAAGCTTTTGGGGAAAGCGAATGTCTGTGTGGCAGCGAATGCAGTTCCAAGGGGCAGTGAAAACCAGCTTCAGCATTCGGTGCTGGCAGCTTTCGTGTGGGCGCAATCGCTGGACGTTTCGAATTTGGTAGCGGGGCTCTGCGAGAGACACATACACAGTGTTGCCCCATTACGAAGCAAAGCTTTTGGGGAAAGCGAATGCCTGTGTGGCAGCGAATGCAGTTCCAAGGGACAGTGAAAACTAGCTTCAGCATTCGGTGCTGGCAGCTTTCGTGTGGGCGCAATCGCTGGACGTTTCGAATTTGGCAGCCGGGCTCTGCGAGAGACACATACACAGTGTTGCCCCATTACGAAGCAAAGCTTTTGGGGAAAGCGAATGCCTGTGTGGCAGCGAATGCAGTTCCAAGGGACAGTGAAAACTAGCTTCAGCATTCGGTGCTGGCAGCTTTCGTGTGGGCGCAATCGCTGGACGTTTCGAATTTGGCAGCGGGGCTCTGCGAGAGACACATACACAGTGTTGCCCCTTTACGAACCAAAGCTTTTGGGGAAAGCGAATGTCTGTGTGGCAGCGAATGCAGTTCCAAGGGACAGTGAAAACCAGCTACAGCATTCCGTGCTGGCAGCTTTCGTGTGGGAGAAATCGCTGGACGTTTCGAATTTGGCAGCGGGGCTCTGCGAGAGACACATACACAGTGTTCCCCTTTACGAACCAAAGCTTTTGGGGAAAGCGAATGTCTGTGTGGCAGCGAATGCAGTTCCAAGGGGCAGTGAAAACCAGCTACAGCATTCCGTGCTGGCAGCTTTCATGTGGGAGAAATCGCTGGACGTTTCGAATTTGGCAGCGGGGCTCTGCGAGAGACACATACACAGTGTTGCCCCATTACCAAGCAAAGCTTTTGGGGAAAGCGAATGTCTGTGTGGCAGCGAATGCAGTTCCAAGGGACAGTGAAAACCAGCTACTGCATTCCGTGCTGGCAGCTTTCGTGTGGGCGCAATCGCTGGACGTTTCGAATTTGGCAGCGGGGCTCTGCGAGAGACACATACACAGTGTTGCCCCATTACGAAGCAAAGCTTTTGGGGAAAGCGAATGTCTGTGTGGCAGCGAATGCAGTTCCAAGGGACAGTGAAAACCAGCTACTGCATTCCGTGCTGGCAGCTTTCGTGTGGGAGAAATCGCTGGACGTTTCGAATTTGGCAGCCGGGCTCTGCGAGAGACACATACACAGTGTTGCCCCATTACGAACCAAAGCTTTTGGGGAAAGTGAATGTCTGTGTGGCAGCGAATGCAGTTCCAAGGGGCAGTGAAAACCAGCTACTGCATTCCGTGCTGGCAGCTTTCGTGTGGGCGCAATCGCTGGACGTTTCGAATTTGGCAGCGGGGCTCTGCGAGAGACACATACACAGTGTTGCCCCATTACGAAGCAAAGCTTTTGGGGAAAGCGAATGTCTGTGTGGCAGCGAATGCATTTCCAGGGACAGTGAAAACCAGCTACAGCATTCCGTGCTGGCAGCTTTCGTGTGGGCGCAATCGCTGGACGTTTCGAATTTGGCAGCGGGGCTCTGCGAGAGACACATACACAGTGTTGCCCCATTACCAAGCAAAGCTTTTGGGGAAAGCGAATGTCTGTGTGGCAGCGAATGCAGTTCCAAGGGACAGTGAAAACCAGCTACGGCATTTCGTGCTGGCAGCTTTCGTGTGGGCGCAATCGCTGGACGTTTCGAATTTGGCAGCGGGGCTCTGCGAGAGACACATACACAGTGTTGCCCCATTACGAACCAAAGCTTTTGGGGAAAGCGAATGTCTGTGTGGCAGCGAATGCAGTTCCAAGGGGCAGTGAAAACCAGCTTCAGCATTCGGTGCTGGCAGCTTTCGTGTGGGCGCAATCGCTGGACGTTTCGAATTTGGTAGCGGGGCTCTGCGAGAGACACATACACAGTGTTGCCCCATTACGAAGCAAAGCTTTTGGGGAAAGCGAATGTCTGTGTGGCAGCGAATGCAGTTCCAAGGGGCAGTGAAAACCAGCTTCAGCATTCCGTGCTGGCAGCTTTCGTGTGGGCGAAATCGCTGGACGTTTCAAATTTGGCAGCCGGGCTCTGCGAGAGACACATACACAGTGTTGCCCCATTACGAACCAAAGCTTTTGGGGAAAGCGAATGCCTGTGTGGCAGCGAATGCAGTTCCAAGGGACAGTGAAAACTAGCTTCAGCATTCGGTGCTGGCAGCTTTCGTGTGGGCGCAATCGCTGGACGTTTCGAATTTGGCAGCCGGGCTCTGCGAGAGACACATACACAGTGTTGCCCCATTACGAACCAAAGCTTTTGGGGAAAGCGAATGCCTGTGTGGCAGCGAATGCAGTTCCAAGGGACAGTGAAAACTAGCTTCAGCATTCGGTGCTGGCAGCTTTCGTGTGGGCGCAATCGCTGGACGTTTCGAATTTGGCAGCGGGGCTCTGCGAGAGACACATACACAGTGTTGCCCCTTTACGAACCAAAGCTTTTGGGGAAAGCGAATGTCTGTGTGGCAGCGAATGCAGTTCCAAGGGACAGTGAAAACCAGCTACAGCATTCCGTGCTGGCAGCTTTCGTGTGGGAGAAATCGCTGGACGTTTCGAATTTGGCAGCGGGGCTCTGCGAGAGACACATACACAGTGTTCCCCATTACGAAGCAAAGCTTTTGGGGAAAGCGAATGTCTGTGTGGCAGCGAATGCAGTTCCAAGGGGCAGTGAAAACCAGCTACAGCATTCCGTGCTGGCAGCTTTCATGTGGGAGAAATCGCTGGACGTTTCGAATTTGGCAGCGGGGCTCTGCGAGAGACACATACACAGTGTTGCCCCATTACCAAGCAAAGCTTTTGGGGAAAGCGAATGTCTGTGTGGCAGCGAATGCAGTTCCAAGGGACAGTGAAAACCAGCTACTGCACTCCGTGCTGGCAGCTTTCGTGTGGGCGCAATCGCTGGACGTTTCGAATTTGGCAGCGGGGCTCTGCGAGAGACACATACACAGTGTTGCCCCATTACGAAGCAAAGCTTTTGGGGAAAGCGAATGTCTGTGTGGCAGCGAATGCAGTTCCAAGGGACAGTGAAAACCAGCTACTGCATTCCGTGCTGGCAGCTTTCGTGTGGGAGAAATCGCTGGACGTTTCGAATTTGGCAGCCGGGCTCTGCGAGAGACACATACACAGTGTTGCCCCATTACGAACCAAAGCTTTTGGGGAAAGTGAATGTCTGTGTGGCAGCGAATGCAGTTCCAAGGGGCAGTGAAAACCAGCTACAGCATTCCGTGCTGGCAGCTTTCGTGTGGGCGCAATCGCTGGACGTTTCGAATTTGGTAGCGGGGCTCTGCGAGAGACACATACACAGTGTTGCCCCATTACGAAGCAAAGCTTTTGGGGAAAGCGAATGTCTGTGTGGCAGCGAATGCATTTCCAGGGACAGTGAAAACCAGCTACAGCATTCCGTGCTGGCAGCTTTCGTGTGGGCGCAATCGCTGGACGTTTCGAATTTGGCAGCGGGGCTCTGCGAGAGACACATACACAGTGTTGCCCCATTACCAAGCAAAGCTTTTGGGGAAAGCGAATGTCTGTGTGGCAGCGAATGCAGTTCCAAGGGACAGTGAAAACCAGCTACGGCATTTCGTGCTGGCAGCTTTCGTGTGGGCGCAATCGCTGGACGTTTCGAATTTGGCAGCGGGGCTCTGCGAGAGACACATACACAGTGTTGCCCCATTACGAACCAAAGCTTTTGGGGAAAGCGAATGTCTGTGTGGCAGCGAATGCAGTTCCAAGGGGCAGTGAAAACCAGCTTCAGCATTCGGTGCTGGCAGCTTTCGTGTGGGCGCAATCGCTGGACGTTTCGAATTTGGTAGCGGGGCTCTGCGAGAGACACATACACAGTGTTGCCCCATTACGAAGCAAAGCTTTTGGGGAAAGCGAATGTCTGTGTGGCAGCGAATGCAGTTCCAAGGGGCAGTGAAAACCAGCTTCAGCATTCCGTGCTGGCAGCTTTCGTGTGGGCGAAATCGCTGGACGTTTCAAATTTGGCAGCCGGGCTCTGCGAGAGACACATACACAGTGTTGCCCCATTACGAACCAAAGCTTTTGGGGAAAGCGAATGCCTGTGTGGCAGCGAATGCAGTTCCAAGGGACAGTGAAAACTAGCTTCAGCATTCGGTGCTGGCAGCTTTCGTGTGGGCGCAATCGCTGGACGTTTCGAATTTGGCAGCCGGGCTCTGCGAGAGACACATACACAGTGTTGCCCCATTACGAACCAAAGCTTTTGGGGAAAGCGAATGCCTGTGTGGCAGCGAATGCAGTTCCAAGGGACAGTGAAAACTAGCTTCAGCATTCGGTGCTGGCAGCTTTCGTGTGGGCGCAATCGCTGGACGTTTCGAATTTGGCAGCGGGGCTCTGCGAGAGACACATACACAGTGTTGCCCCTTTACGAACCAAAGCTTTTGGGGAAAGCGAATGTCTGTGTGGCAGCGAATGCAGTTCCAAGGGACAGTGAAAACCAGCTACAGCATTCCGTGCTGGCAGCTTTCGTGTGGGCGCAATCGCTGGACGTTTCGAATTTGGCAGCCGGGCTCTGCGAGAGACACATACACAGTGTTGCCCCATTACGAAGCAAAGCTTTTGGGGAAAGCGAATGTCTGTGTGGCAGCGAATGCAGTTCCAAGGGGCAGTGAAAACCAGCTTCAGCATTCGGTGCTGGCTGCTTTCGTGTGGGCGAAATCGCTGGACGTTTTGAATTTGGCAGCCGGGCTCTGCGAGAGACACATACACAGTGTTGCCCCTTTACGAAGCAAAGCTTTTGGGGAAAGCGAATGTCTGTGTGGCAGCGAATGCAGTTCCAAGGGACAGTGAAAACCAGCTACTGCATTCCGTGCTGGCAGCTTTCGTGTGGGCGCAATCGCTGGACGTTTCGAATTTGGCAGCGGGGCTCTGCGAGAGACACATACACAGTGTTGCCCCATTACGAAGCAAAGCTTTTGGGGAAAGCGAATGTCTGTGTGGCAGCGAATGCAGTTCCAAGGGACAGTGAAAACCAGCTACTGCATTCCGTGCTGGCAGCTTTCGTGTGGGAGAAATCGCTGGACGTTTCGAATTTGGCAGCCGGGCTCTGCGAGAGACACATACACAGTGTTGCCCCATTACGAACCAAAGCTTTTGGGGAAAGTGAATGTCTGTGTGGCAGCGAATGCAGTTCCAAGGGGCAGTGAAAACCAGCTACAGCATTCCGTGCTGGCAGCTTTCGTGTGGGCGCAATCGCTGGACGTTTCGAATTTGGTAGCGGGGCTCTGCGAGAGACACATACACAGTGTTGCCCCATTACGAAGCAAAGCTTTTGGGGAAAGCGAATGTCTGTGTGGCAGCGAATGCATTTCCAGGGACAGTGAAAACCAGCTAGAGCATACCGTGCTGGCAGCTTTCGTGTGGGCGCAATCGCTGGACGTTTCGAATTTGGCAGCCGGGCTCTGCGAGAGACACATACACAGTGTTGCCCCATTACCAAGCAAAGCTTTTGGGGAAAGCGAATGTCTGTGTGGCAGCGAATGCAGTTCCAAGGGGCAGTGAAAACCAGCTTCAGCATTCGGTGCTGGCAGCTTTCGTGTGGGCGCAATCGCTGGACGTTTCGAATTTGGTAGCGGGGCTCTGCGAGAGACACATACACAGTGTTGCCCCATTACGAAGCAAAGCTTTTGGGGAAAGCGAATGTCTGTGTGGCAGCGAATGCAGTTCCAAGGGGCAGTGAAAACCAGCTTCAGCATTCCATGCTGGCAGCTTTCGTGTGGGCGAAATCGCTGGACGTTTCAAATTTGGCAGCCGGGCTCTGCGAGAGACACATACACAGTGTTGCCCCATTACGAACCAAAGCTTTTGGGGAAAGCGAATGCCTGTGTGGCAGCGAATGCAGTTCCAAGGGACAATGAAAACTAGCTTCAGCATTCGGTGCTGGCAGCTTTCGTGTGGGCGCAATCGCTGGACGTTTCGAATTTGGCAGCCGGGCTCTGCGAGAGACACATACACAGTGTTGCCCCATTACGAAGCAAAGCTTTTGGGGAAAGCGAATGCCTGTGTGGCAGCGAATGCAGTTCCAAGGGACAGTGAAAACTAGCTTCAGCATTCGGTGCTGGCAGCTTTCGTGTGGGCGCAATCGCTGGACGTTTCGAATTTGGCAGCGGGGCTCTGCGAGAGACACATACACAGTGTTGCCCCTTTACGAACCAAAGCTTTTGGGGAAAGCGAATGTCTGTGTGGCAGCGAATGCAGTTCCAAGGGACAGTGAAAACCAGCTACAGCATTCCGTGCTGGCAGCTTTCGTGTGGGCGCAATCGCTGGACGTTTCGAATTTGGCAGCCGGGCTCTGCGAGAGACACATACACAGTGTTGCCCCATTACGAAGCAAAGCTTTTGGGGAAAGCGAATGTCTGTGTGGCAGCGAATGCAGTTCCAAGGGGCAGTGAAAACCAGCTTCAGCATTCGGTGCTGGCTGCTTTCGTGTGGGCGAAATCGCTGGACGTTTTGAATTTGGCAGCCGGGCTCTGCGAGAGACACATACACAGTGTTGCCCCTTTACGAAGCAAAGCTTTTGGGGAAAGCGAATGTCTGTGTGGCAGCGAATGCAGTTCCAAGGGACAGTGAAAACCAGCTTCAGCATTCGGTGCTGGCAGCTTTCGTGTGGGCGCAATCGCTGGACGTTTCGAATTTGGCAGCCGGGCTCTGCGAGAGACACATACACAGTGTTGCCCCATTACGAACCAAAGCTTTTGGGGAAAGCGAATGCCTGTGTGGCAGCGAATGCAGTTCCAAGGGACAGTGAAAACTAGCTTCAGCATTCGGTGCTGTCAGCTTTCGTGTGGGCGCAATCGCTGGACGTTTCGAATTTGGCAGCGGGGCTCTGCGAGAGACACATACACAGTGTTGCCCCTTTACGAACCAAAGCTTTTGGGGAAAGCGAATGTCTGTGTGGCAGCGAATGCAGTTCCAAGGGACAGTGAAAACCAGCTACAGCATTCCGTGCTGGCAGCTTTCGTGTGGGCGCAATCGCTGGACGTTTCGAATTTGGCAGCGGGGCTCTGCGAGAGACACATACACAGTGTTGCCCCATTACGAAGCAAAGCTTTTGGGGAAAGCGAATGTCTGTGTGGCAGCGAATGCAGTTCCAAGGGACAGTGAAAACCAGCTTCAGCATTCCGTGCTGGCAGCTTTCGTGTGGGCGCAATCGCTGGACGTTTCGAATTTGGCAGCGGGGCTCTGCGAGAGACACATACACAGTTTTGACCCTTTACCAAGCAAAGCTTTTGGGGAAAGCGAATGTCTGTGTGGCAGCGAATGCAGTTCCAAGGGACAGTGAAATCCAGCTTCAGCATTCGGTGCTGGCAGCTTTCGTGTGGGCGCAATCGCTGGACGTTTCGAATTTGGCAGCGGGGCTCTGCGAGAGACACATACACAGTGTTGCCCCATTACGAAGCAAAGCTTTTGGGGAAAGCGAATGTCTGTGTGGCAGCGAATGCAGTTCCAAGGGACAGTGAAATCCAGCTTCAGCATTCGGTGCTGGCAGCTTTCGTGTGGGCGCAATCGCTGGACGTTTCGAATTTGGCAGCGGGGCTCTGCGAGAGACACATACACAGTGTTGCCCCATTACGAAGCAAAGCTTTTGGGGAAAGCGAATGTCTGTGTGGCAGCGAATGCAGTTCCAAGGGGCAGTGAAAACCAGCTGCAGCATTCCGTGCTGGCAGCTTTCGTGTGGGAGAAATCGCTGGACGTTTCGAATTTGGCAGCGGGGCTCTGCGAGAGACACATGCACAGTGTTCCCCATTACGAAGCAAAGCTTTTGGGGAAAGCGAATGCCTGTGTGGCAGCGAATGCAGTTCCAAGGGACAGTGAAAACTAGCTTCAGCATTCGGTGCTGGCAGCTTTCGTGTGGGCGCAATTGCTGGACGTTTCGAATTTGGCAGCGGGGCTCTGCGAGAGACACATACACAGTGTTGCCCCATTACGAACCAAAGCTTTTGGGGAAAGCGAATGTCTGTGTGGCAGCGAATGCAGTTCCAAGGGGCAGTGAAAACCAGCTTCAGCATTCCGTGCTGGCAGCTTTCGTGTGGGCGAAATCGCTGGACGTTTCGAATTTGGCAGCCGGGCTCTGCGAGAGACACATACACAGTGTTGCCCCATTACGAACCAAAGCTTTTGGGGAAAGCGAATGCCTGTGTGGCAGCGAATGCAGTTCCAAGGGACAGTGAAAACTAGCTTCAGCATTCGGTGCTGGCAGCTTTCGTGTGGGCACAATCGCTGGACGTTTCGAATTTGGCAGCGGGGCTCTGCGAGAGACACATACACAGTGTTGCCCCATTACGAAGCAAAGCTTTTGGGGAAAGCGAATGTCTGTGTGGCAGCGAATGCAGTTCCAAGGGACAGTGAAAACCAGCTTCAGCATTCCGTGCTGGCAGCTTTCGTGTGGGCGCAATCGCTGGACGTTTCGAATTTGGCAGCGGGGCTCTGCGAGAGACACATACACAGTTTTGACCCTTTACCAAGCAAAGCTTTTGGGGAAAGCGAATGTCTGTGTGGCAGCGAATGCAGTTCCAAGGGACAGTGAAATCCAGCTTCAGCATTCGGTGCTGGCAGCTTTCGTGTGGGCGCAATCGCTGGACGTTTCGAATTTGGCAGCGGGGCTCTGCGAGAGACACATACACAGTGTTGCCCCATTACGAAGCAAAGCTTTTGGGGAAAGCGAATGTCTGTGTGGCAGCGAATGCAGTTCCAAGGGACAGTGAAATCCAGCTTCAGCATTCGGTGCTGGCAGCTTTCGTGTGGGCGCAATCGCTGGACGTTTCGAATTTGGCAGCGGGGCTCTGCGAGAGACACATACACAGTGTTGCCCCATTACGAAGCAAAGCTTTTGGGGAAAGCGAATGTCTGTGTGGCAGCGAATGCAGTTCCAAGGGGCAGTGAAAACCAGCTGCAGCATTCCGTGCTGGCAGCTTTCGTGTGGGAGAAATCGCTGGACGTTTCGAATTTGGCAGCGGGGCTCTGCGAGAGACACATACACAGTGTTCCCCATTACGAAGCAAAGCTTTTGGGGAAAGCGAATGTCTGTGTGGCAGCGAATGCAGTTCCAAGGGGCAGTGAAAACCAGCTACAGCATTCCGTGCTGGCAGCTTTCATGTGGGAGAAATCGCTGGACGTTTCGAATTTGGCAGCGGGGCTCTGCGAGAGACACATACACAGTGTTGCCCCATTACCAAGCAAAGCTTTTGGGGAAAGCGAATGTCTGTGTGGCAGCGAATGCAGTTCCAAGGGACAGTGAAAACCAGCTACTGCATTCCGTGCTGGCAGCTTTCGTGTGGGCGCAATCGCTGGACGTTTCGAATTTGGCAGCGGGGCTCTGCGAGAGACACATACACAGTGTTGCCCCATTACGAAGCAAAGCTTTTGGGGAAAGCGAATGTCTGTGTGGCAGCGAATGCAGTTCCAAGGGACAGTGAAAACCAGCTACTGCATTCCGTGCTGGCAGCTTTCGTGTGGGAGAAATCGCTGGACGTTTCGAATTTGGCAGCCGGGCTCTGCGAGAGACACATACACAGTGTTGCCCCATTACGAACCAAAGCTTTTGGGGAAAGTGAATGCCTCTGTGGCAGCGAATGCAGTTCCAAGGGGCAGTGAAAACCAGCTACAGCATTCCGTGCTGGCAGCTTTCGTGTGGGCGCAATCGCTGGACGTTTCGAATTTGGTAGCGGGGCTCTGCGAGAGCACATACACAGTGTTGCCCCATTACGAAGCAAAGCTTTTGGGGAAAGCGAATGTCTGTGTGGCAGCGAATGCATTTCCAGGGACAGTGAAAACCAGCTACAGCATTCCGTGCTGGCAGCTTTCGTGTGGGCGCAATCGCTGGACGTTTCGAATTTGGCAGCGGGGCTCTGCGAGAGACACATACACAGTGTTGCCCCATTACCAAGCAAAGCTTTTGGGGAAAGCGAATGTCTGTGTGGCAGCGAATGCAGTTCCAAGGGACAGTGAAAACCAGCTACGGCATTTCGTGCTGGCAGCTTTCGTGTGGGCGAAATCGCTGGACGTTTCGAATTTGGCAGCGGGGCTCTGCGAGAGACACATACACAGTGTTGCCCCATTACGAACCAAAGCTTTTGGGGAAAGCGAATGTCTGTGTGGCAGCGAATGCAGTTCCAAGGGGCAGTGAAAACCAGCTTCAGCATTCGGTGCTGGCAGCTTTCGTGTGGGCGCAATCGCTGGACGTTTCGAATTTGGTAGCGGGGCTCTGCGAGAGACACATACACAGTGTTGCCCCATTACGAAGCAAAGCTTTTGGGGAAAGCGAATGTCTGTGTGGCAGCGAATGCAGTTCCAAGGGGCAGTGAAAACCAGCTACAGCATTCCGTGCTGGCAGCTTTCGTGTGGGCGAAATCGCTGGACGTTTCAAATTTGGCAGCCGGGCTCTGCGAGAGACACATACACAGTGTTGCCCCATTACGAACCAAAGCTTTTGGGGAAAGCGAATGCCTGTGTGGCAGCGAATGCAGTTCCAAGGGAGAGTGAAAACTAGCTTCAGCATTCGGTGCTGGCAGCTTTCGTGTGGGCGCAATCGCTGGACGTTTCGAATTTGGCAGCCGGGCTCTGCGAGAGACACATACACAGTGTTGCCCCATTACGAACCAAAGCTTTTGGGGAAAGCGAATGCCTGTGTGGCAGCGAATGCAGTTCCAAGGGACAGTGAAAACTAGCTTCAGCATTCGGTGCTGGCAGCTTTCGTGTGGGCGCAATCGCTGGACGTTTCGAATTTGGCAGCGGGGCTCTGCGAGAGACACATACACAGTGTTGCCCCTTTACGAACCAAAGCTTTTGGGGAAAGCGAATGTCTGTGTGGCAGCGAATGCAGTTCCAAGGGACAGTGAAAACCAGCTACAGCATTCCGTGCTGGCAGCTTTCGTGTGGGCGCAATCGCTGGACGTTTCGAATTTGGCAGCCGGGCTCTGCGAGAGACACATACACAGTGTTGCCCCATTACGAAGCAAAGCTTTTGGGGAAAGCGAATGTCTGTGTGGCAGCGAATGCAGTTCCAAGGGGCAGTGAAAACCAGCTTCAGCATTCGGTGCTGGCTGCTTTCGTGTGGGCGAAATCGCTGGACGTTTTGAATTTGGCAGCCGGGCTCTGCGAGAGACACATACACAGTGTTGCCCCTTTACGAAGCAAAGCTTTTGGGGAAAGCGAATGTCTGTGTGGCAGCGAATGCAGTTCCAAGGGACAGTGAAAACCAGCTTCAGCATTCGGTGCTGGCAGCTTTCGTGTGGGCGCAATCGCTGGACGTTTCGAATTTGGCAGCGGGGCTCTGCGAGAGACACATACACAGTGTTGCCCCATTACGAAGCAAAGCTTTTGGGGAAAGCGAATGTCTGTGTGGCAGCGAATGCAGTTCCAAGGGACAGTGAAAACCAGCTACTGCATTCCGTGCTGGCAGCTTTCGTGTGGGCGAAATCGCTTGACGTTTCCAAATTTGGCAGCCGGGCTCTGCGAGAGACACATACACAGTGTTGCCCCATTACGAACCAAAGCTTTTGGGGAAAGCGAATGCCTGTGTGGCAGCGAATGCAGTTCCAAGGGACAGTGAAAACTAGCTTCAGCATTCGATGCTGGCATCTTTCGTGTGGGCGAAATCGCTGGACGTTTCGAATTTGGCAGCGGGGCTCTGCGAGAGACACATACACAGTGTTGCCCCATTACGAAGCAAAGCTTTTGGGGAAAGCGAATGTCTGTGTGGCAGCGAATGCAGTTCCAAGGGACAGTGAAAACCAGCTACAGCATTCCGTGCTGGCAGCTTTCGTATGGGCGCAATCGCTGGACGTTTCGAATTTGGCAGCGGGGCTCTGCGAGAGACACATACACAGTGTTCCCCATTACGAAGCAAAGCTTTTGGGGAAAGCGAATGTCTGTGTGGCAGCGAATGCAGTTCCAAGGGACAGTGAAAACCAGCTACTGCATTCCGTGCTGGCAGCTTTCGTGTGGGCGCAATCGCTGGACGTTTCGAATTTGGCAGCCGGGCTCTGCGAGAGACACATACACAGTGTTGCCCCATTACGAACCAAAGCTTTTGGGGAAAGCGAATGTCTGTGTGGCAGCGAATGCAGTTCCAAGGGACAGTGAAAACCAGCTTCAGCATTCCGTGCTGGCAGCTTTCGTGTGGGCGAAATCGCTGGACGTTTCGAATTTGGCAGCCGGGCTCTGCGAGAGACACATACACAGTGTTGCCCCATTACGAACCAAAGCTTTTGGGGAAAGCGAATGCCTGTGTGGCAGCGAATGCAGTTCCAAGGGACAGTGAAAACTAGCTTCAGCATTCGGTGCTGGCAGCTTTCGTGTGGGCGCAATCGCTGGACGTTTCGAATTTGGCAGCGGGGCTCTGCGAGAGACACATACACAGTGTTGCCCCTTTACGAACCAAAGCTTTTGGGGAAAGCGAATGTCTGTGTGGCAGCGAATGCAGTTCCAAGGGACAGTGAAATCCAGCTTCAGCATTCGGTGCTGGCAGCTTTCGTGTGGGCGCAATCGCTGGACGTTTCGAATTTGGCAGCGGGGCTCTGCGAGAGACACATACACAGTGTTGCCCCATTACGAAGCAAAGCTTTTGGGGAAAGCGAATGTCTGTGTGGCAGCGAATGCAGTTCCAAGGGACAGTGAAATCCAGCTTCAGCATTCGGTGCTGGCAGCTTTCGTGTGGGCGCAATCGCTGGACGTTTCGAATTTGGCAGCGGGGCTCTGCGAGAGACACATACACAGTGTTGTCCCATTACGAAGCAAAGCTTTTGGGGAAAGCGAATGTCTGTGTGGCAGCGAATGCAGTTCCAAGGGGCAGTGAAAACCAGCTGCAGCATTCCGTGCTGGCAGCTTTCGTGTGGGAGAAATCGCTGGACGTTTCGAATTTGGCAGCGGGGCTCTGCGAGAGACACATACACAGTGTTCCCCATTACGAAGCAAAGCTTTTGGGGAAAGCGAATGTCTGTGTGGCAGCGAATGCAGTTCCAAGGGGCAGTGAAAACCAGCTACAGCATTCCGTGCTGGCAGCTTTCATGTGGGAGAAATCGCTGGACGTTTCGAATTTGGCAGCGGGGCTCTGCGAGAGACACATACACAGTGTTGCCCCATTACGAAGCAAAGCTTTTGGGGAAAGCGAATGTCTGTGTGGCAGCGAATGCAGTTCCAAGGGACAGTGAAAACCAGCTACTGCATTCCGTGCTGGCAGCTTTCGTGTGGGCGCAATCGCTGGACGTTTCGAATTTGGCAGCGGGGCTCTGCGAGAGACACATACACAGTGTTGCCCCATTACGAAGCAAAGCTTTTGGGGAAAGCGAATGTCTGTGTGGCAGCGAATGCAGTTCCAAGGGACAGTGAAAACCAGCTACTGCATTCCGTGCTGGCAGCTTTCGTGTGGGAGAAATCGCTGGACGTTTCGAATTTGGCAGCCGGGCTCTGCGAGAGACACATACACAGTGTTGCCCCATTACCAAGCAAAGCTTTTGGGGAAAGCGAATGTCTGTGTGGCAGCGAATGCAGTTCCAAGGGACAGTGAAAACCAGCTACGGCATTTCGTGCTGGCAGCTTTCGTGTGGGCGAAATCGCTGGACGTTTCGAATTTGGCAGCGGGGCTCTGCGAGAGACACATACACAGTGTTGCCCCATTACGAACCAAAGCTTTTGGGGAAAGCGAATGCCTGTGTGGCAGCGAATGCAGTTCCAAGGGGCAGTGAAAACCAGCTTCAGCATTCCGTGCTGGCAGCTTTCGTGTGGGCGCAATCGCTGGACGTTTCGAATTTGGTAGCGGGGCTCTGCGAGAGACACATACACAGTGTTGCCCCATTACGAAGCAAAGCTTTTGGGGAAAGCGAATGTCTGTGTGGCAGCGAATGCAGTTCCAAGGGGCAGTGAAAACCAGCTTCAGCATTCCGTGCTGGCAGCTTTCGTGTGGGCGAAATCGCTGGACGTTTCAAATTTGGCAGCCGGGCTCTGCGAGAGACACATACACAGTGTTGCCCCATTACGAACCAAAGCTTTTGGGGAAAGCGAATGCCTGTGTGGCAGCGAATGCAGTTCCAAGGGACAGTGAAAACTAGCTTCAGCATTCGGTGCTGGCAGCTTTCGTGTGGGCGCAATCGCTGGACGTTTCGAATTTGGCAGCGGGGCTCTGCGAGAGACACATACACAGTGTTGCCCCATTACGAACCAAAGCTTTTGGGGAAAGCGAATGCCTGTGTGGCAGCGAATGCAGTTCCAAGGGACAGTGAAAACTAGCTTCAGCATTCGGTGCTGGCAGCTTTCGTGTGGGCGCAATCGCTGGACGTTTCGAATTTGGCAGCGGGGCTCTGCGAGAGACACATACACAGTGTTGCCCCTTTACGAACCAAAGCTTTTGGGGAAAGCGAATGTCTGTGTGGCAGCGAATGCAGTTCCAAGGGACAGTGAAAACCAGCTACAGCATTCCGTGCTGGCAGCTTTCGTGTGGGCGCAATCGCTGGACGTTTCGAATTTGGCAGCCGGGCTCTGCGAGAGACACATACACAGTGTTGCCCCATTACGAAGCAAAGCTTTTGGGGAAAGCGAATGTCTGTGTGGCAGCGAATGCAGTTCCAAGGGGCAGTGAAAACCAGCTTCAGCATTCGGTGCTGGCTGCTTTCGTGTGGGCGAAATCGCTGGACGTTTTGAATTTGGCAGCCGGGCTCTGCGAGAGACACATACACAGTGTTGCCCCTTTACGAAGCAAAGCTTTTGGGGAAAGCGAATGTCTGTGTGGCAGCGAATGCAGTTCCAAGGGACAGTGAAAACCAGCTTCAGCATTCGGTGCTGGCAGCTTTCGTGTGGGCGCAATCGCTGGACGTTTCGAATTTGGCAGCGGGGCTCTGCGAGAGACACATACACAGTGTTGCCCCATTACGAAGCAAAGCTTTTGGGGAAAGCGAATGTCTGTGTGGCAGCGAATGCAGTTCCAAGGGACAGTGAAAACCAGCTACTGCATTCCGTGCTGGCAGCTTTCGTGTGGGCGAAATCGCTTGACGTTTCCAAATTTGGCAGCCGGGCTCTGCGAGAGACACATACACAGTGTTGCCCCATTACGAACCAAAGTTTTTGGGGAAAGCGAATGCCTGTGTGGCAGCGAATGCAGTTCCAAGGGACAGTGAAAACTAGCTTCAGCATTCGGTGCTGGCAGCTTTCGTGTGGGCGAAATCGCTGGACGTTTCGAATTTGGCAGCGGGGCTCTGCGAGAGACACATACACAGTGTTGCCCCATTACGAAGCAAAGCTTTTGGGGAAAGCGAATGTCTGTGTGGCAGCGAATGCAGTTCCAAGGGACAGTGAAAACCAGCTACTGCATTCCGTGCTGGCAGCTTTCGTGTGGGAGAAATCGCTGGACGTTTCGAATTTGGCAGCCGGGCTCTGCGAGAGACACATACACAGTGTTGCCCCATTACGAACCAAAGCTTTTGGGGAAAGCGAATGTCTGTGTGGCAGCGAATGCAGTTCCAAGGGACAGTGAAAACCAGCTTCAGCATTCCGTGCTGGCAGCTTTCGTGTGGGCGAAATCGCTGGACGTTTCGAATTTGGCAGCCGGGCTCTGCGAGAGACACATACACAGTGTTGCCCCATTACGAACCAAAGCTTTTGGGGAAAGCGAATGCCTGTGTGGCAGCGAATGCAGTTCCAAGGGACAGTGAAAACTAGCTTCAGCATTCGGTGCTGGCAGCTTTCGTGTGGGCGCAATCGCTGGACGTTTCGAATTTGGCAGCGGGGCTCTGCGAGAGACACATACACAGTGTTGCCCCTTTACGAACCAAAGCTTTTGGGGAAAGCGAATGTCTGTGTGGCAGCGAATGCAGTTCCAAGGGACAGTGAAAACCAGCTACAGCATTCCGTGCTGGCAGCTTTCGTGTGGGCGCAATCGCTGGACGTTTCGAATTTGGCAGCGGGGCTCTGCGAGAGACACATACACAGTGTTGCCCCATTACGAAGCAAAGCTTTTGGGGAAAGCGAATGTCTGTGTGGCAGCGAATGCAGTTCCAAGGGACAGTGAAAACCAGCTTCAGCATTCCGTGCTGGCAGCTTTCGTGTGGGCGCAATCGCTGGACTTTTCGAATTTGGCAGCGGGGCTCTGCGAGAGACACATACACAGTTTTGACCCTTTACCAAGCAAAGCTTTTGGGGAAAGCGAATGTCTGTGTGGCAGCGAATGCAGTTCCAAGGGACAGTGAAATCCAGCTTCAGCATTCGGTGCTGGCAGCTTTCGTGTGGGCGCAATCGCTGGACGTTTCGAATTTGTCAGCGGGGCTCTGCGAGAGACACATACACAGTGTTGCCCCATTACGAAGCAAAGCTTTTGGGGAAAGCGAATGTCTGTGTGGCAGCGAATGCAGTTCCAAGGGACAGTGAAATCCAGCTTCAGCATTCGGTGCTGGCAGCTTTCGTGTGGGCGCAATCGCTGGACGTTTCGAATTTGGCAGCGGGGCTCTGCGAGAGACACATACACAGTGTTGCCCCATTACGAAGCAAAGCTTTTGGGGAAAGCGAATGTCTGTGTGGCAGCGAATGCAGTTCCAAGGGGCAGTGAAAACCAGCTGCAGCATTCCGTGCTGGCAGTTTTCGTGTGGGAGAAATCGCTGGACGTTTCGAATTTGGCAGCGGGGCTCTGCGAGAGACACATACACAGTGTTCCCCATTACGAAGCAAAGCTTTTGGGGAAAGCGAATGTCTGTGTGGCAGCGAATGCAGTTCCAAGGGGCAGTGAAAACCAGCTACAGCATTCCGTGCTGGCAGCTTTCATGTGGGAGAAATCGCTGGACGTTTCGAATTTGGCAGCGGGGCTCTGCGAGAGACACATACACAGTGTTGCCCCATTACCAAGCAAAGCTTTTGGGGAAAGCGAATGTCTGTGTGGCAGCGAATGCAGTTCCAAGGGACAGTGAAAACCAGCTACTGCATTCCGTGCTGGCAGCTTTCGTGTGGGCGCAATCGCTGGACGTTTCGAATTTGGCAGCGGGGCTCTGCGAGAGACACATACACAGTGTTGCCCCATTACGAAGCAAAGCTTTTGGGGAAAGCGAATGTCTGTGTGGCAGCGAATGCAGTTCCAAGGGACAGTGAAAACCAGCTACTGCGTTCCGTGCTGGCAGCTTTCGTGTGGGAGAAATCGCTGGACGTTTCGAATTTGGCAGCCGGGCTCTGCGAGAGACACATACACAGTGTTGCCCCATTACGAACCAAAGCTTTTGGGGAAAGTGAATGTCTGTGTGGCAGCGAATGCAGTTCCAAGGGGCAGTGAAAACCAGCTTCAGCATTCGGTGCTGGCAGCTTTCGTGTGGGCGCAATCGCTGGACGTTTCGAATTTGGTAGCGGGGCTCTGCGAGAGACACATACACAGTGTTGCCCCATTACGAAGCAAAGCTTTTGGGGAAAGCGAATGTCTGTGTGGCAGCGAATGCAGTTCCAAGGGACAGTGAAAACCAGCTACAGCATTCCGTGCTGGCAGCTTTCGTGTGGGCGCAATCGCTGGACGTTTCGAATTTGGCAGCGGGGCTCTGCGAGAGACACATACACAGTGTTGCCCCATTACCAAGCAAAGCTTTTGGGGAAAGCGAATGTCTGTGTGGCAGCGAATGCAGTTCCAAGGGACAGTGCAAACCAGCTACTGCATTCCGTGCTGGCAGCTTTCGTGTGGGAGAAATCGCTGGACATTTCGAATTTGGCAGCCGGGCTCTGCGAGAGACACATACACAGTGTTGCCCCATTACGAAGCAAAGCTTTTGGGGAAAGCGAATGTCTGTGTGGCAGCGAATGCAGTTCCAAGGGACAGTGAAAACCAGCTACTGCATTCCGTGCTGGCAGCTTTCGTGTGGGAGAAATCGCTGGACGTTTCGAATTTGGCAGCCGGGCTCTGCGAGAGACACATACACAGTGTTGCCCCATTACGAACCAAAGCTTTTGGGGAAAGCGAATGTCTGTGTGGCAGCGAATGCAGTTCCAAGGGACAGTGAAAACCAGCTACAGCATTCCGTGCTGGCAGCTTTCATGTGGGCGAAATCGCTGGACGTTTCAAATTTGGCAGCCGGGCTCTGCGAGAGACACATACACAGTGTTGCCCCATTACGAACCAAAGCTTTTGGGGAAAGCGAATGCCTGTGTGGCAGCGAATGCAGTTCCAAGGGACAGTGAAAACTAGCTTCAGCATTCGGTGCTGGCAGCTTTCGTGTGGGCGCAATCGCTGGACGTTTCGAATTTGGCAGCGGGGCTCTGCGAGAGACACATACACAGTGTTGCCCCATTACGAAGCAAAGCTTTTGGGGAAAGCGAATGTCTGTGTGGCAGCGAATGCAGTTCCAAGGGACAGTGAAAACCAGCTACAGCATTCCGTGCTGGCAGCTTTCGTGTGGGCGCAATCGCTGGACGTTTCGAATTTGGCAGCCGGGCTCTGCGAGAGACACATACACAGTGTTGCCCCATTACCAAGCAAAGCTTTTGGGGAAAGCGAATGTCTGTGTGGCAGCGAATGCAGTTCCAAGGGGCAGTGAAAACCAGCTACTGCATTTCGTGCTGGCAGCTTTCGTGTGGGCGAAATCGCTGGACGTTTCGAATTTGGCAGCGGGGCTCTGCGAGAGACACATACACAGTGTTGCCCCTTTACGAAGCAAAGCTTTTGGGGAAAGCGAATGTCTGTGTGGCAGCGAATGCAGTTCCAAGGGGCAGTGAAAACCAGCTTCAGCATTCGGTGCTGGCAGCTTTCGTGTGGGCGCAATCGCTGGACGTTTCGAATTTGGTAGCGGGGCTCTGCGAGAGACACATACACAGTGTTGCCCCATTACCAAGCAAAGCTTTTGGGGAAAGCGAATGTCTGTGTGGCAGCGAATGCAGTTCCAAGGGACAGTGAAAACCAGCTACAGCATTCCGTGCTGGCAGCTTTCGTGTGGGCGCAATCGCTGGACGTTTCGAATTTGGCAGCCGGGCTCTGCGAGAGACACATACACAGTGTTGCCCCATTAGCAAGCAAAGCTTTTGGGGAAAGCGAATGTCTGTGTGGCAGCGAATGCAGTTCCAAGGGACAGTGAAAACCAGCTACGGCATTTCGTGCTGGCAGCTTTCGTGTGGGCGAAATCGCTGGACGTTTCGAATTTGGCAGCGGGGCTCTGCGAGAGACACATACACAGTGTTGCCCCATTACGAAGCAAAGCTTTTGGGGAAAGCGAATGTCTGTGTGGCAGCGAATGCAGTTCCAAGGGGCAGTGAAAACCAGCTTCAGCATTCGGTGCTGGCAGCTTTCGTGTGGGCGCAATCGCTGGACGTTTCGAATTTGGTAGCGGGGCTCTGCGAGAGACACATACACAGTGTTGCCCCATTACGAAGCAAAGCTTTTGGGGAAAGCGAATGTCTGTGTGGCAGCGAATGCAGTTCCAAGGGGCAGTGAAAACCAGCTTCAGCATTCCGTGCTGGCAGCTTTCGTGTGGGCGAAATGGCTGGACGTTTCAAATTTGGCAGCCGGGCTCTGCGAGAGACACATACACAGTGTTGCCCCATTACGAACCAAAGCTTTTGGGGAAAGCGAATGCCTGTGTGGCAGCGAATGCAGTTCCAAGGGACAGTGAAAACTAGCTTCAGCATTCGGTGCTGGCAGCTTTCGTGTGGGCGCAATCGCTGGACGTTTCGAATTTGGCAGCCGGGCTCTGCGAGAGACACATACACAGTGTTGCCCCATTACGAACCAAAGCTTTTGGGGAAAGCGAATGCCTGTGTGGCAGCGAATGCAGTTCCAAGGGACAGTGAAAACTAGCTTCAGCATTCGGTGCTGGCAGCTTTCGTGTGGGCGCAATCGCTGGACGTTTCGAATTTGGCAGCGGGGCTCTGCGAGAGACACATACACAGTGTTGCCCCTTTACGAACCAAAGCTTTTGGGGAAAGCGAATGTCTGTGTGGCAGCGAATGCAGTTCCAAGGGACAGTGAAAACCAGCTACAGCATTCCGTGCTGGCAGCTTTCGTGTGGGCGCAATCGCTGGACGTTTCGAATTTGGCAGCCGGGCTCTGCGAGAGACACATACACAGTGTTGCCCCATTACGAAGCAAAGCTTTTGGGGAAAGCGAATGTCTGTGTGGCAGCGAATGCAGTTCCAAGGGGCAGTGAAAACCAGCTTCAGCATTCGGTGCTGGCTGCTTTCGTGTGGGCGAAATCGCTGGACGTTTTGAATTTGGCAGCCGGGCTCTGCGAGAGACACATACACAGTGTTGCCCCTTTACGAAGCAAAGCTTTTGGGGAAAGCGAATGTCTGTGTGGCAGCGAATGCAGTTCCAAGGGACAGTGAAAACCAGCTTCAGCATTCGGTGCTGGCAGCTTTCGTGTGGGCGCAATCGCTGGACGTTTCGAATTTGGCAGCGGGGCTCTGCGAGAGACACATACACAGTGTTGCCCCATTACGAAGCAAAGCTTTTGGGGAAAGCGAATGTCTGTGTGGCAGCGAATGCAGTTCCAAGGGACAGTGAAAACCAGCTTCAGCATTCCGTGCTGGCAGCTTTCGTGTGGGCGCAATCGCTGGACGTTTCGAATTTGGCAGCGGGGCTCTGCAAGAGACACATACACAGTTTTGACCCTTTACCAAGCAAAGCTTTTGGGGAAAGCGAATGTCTGTGTGGCAGCGAATGCAGTCCCAAGGGACAGTGAAAACCAGCTTCAGCATTCGGTGCTGGCAGCTTTCGTGTGGGCGCAATCGCTGGACGTTTCGAATTTGGTAGCGGGGCTCTGCGAGAGACACATACACAGTGTTGCCCCATTACGAAGCAAAGCTTTTGGGGAAAGCGAATGTCTGTGTGGCAGCGAATGCAGTTCCAAGGGACAGTGAAATCCAGCTTCAGCATTCGGTGCTGGCAGCTTTCGTGTGGGCGCAATCGCTGGACGTTTCGAATTTGGCAGCGGGGCTCTGCGAGAGACACATACACAGTGTTGCCCCATTACGAAGCAAAGCTTTTGGGGAAAGCGAATGTCTGTGTGGCAGCGAATGCAGTTCCAAGGGACAGTGAAAACCAGCTACAGCATTCCGTGCTGGCAGCTTTCGTGTGGGCGAAATCGCTGGACGTTTCGAATTTGGCAGCCGGGCTCTGCGAGAGACACATACACAGTGTTGCCCCATTACGAAGCAAAGCTTTTGGGGAAAGCGAATGTCTGTGTGGCAGCGAATGCAGTTCCAAGGGGCAGTGAAAACCAGCTTCAGCATTCGGTGCTGGCAGCTTTCGTGTGGGCGCAATCGCTGGACGTTTCGAATTTGGTAGCGGTGCTCTGCGAGAGACACATACACAGTGTTGCCCCATTACCAAGCAAAGCTTTTGGGGAAAGCGAATGTCTGTGTGGCAGCGAATGCAGTTCCAAGGGACAGTGAAAACCAGCTACAGCATTCCGTGCTGGCAGCTTTCGTGTGGGAGAAATCGCTGGACGTTTCGAATTTGGCAGCCGGGCTCTGCGAGAGACACATACACAGTGTTGCCCCATTACGAACCAAAGCTTTTGGGGAAAGCGAATGTCTGTGTGGCAGCGAATGCAGTTCCAAGGGACAGTGAAAACCAGCTTCAGCATTCGGTGCTGGCAGCTTTCGTGTGGGCGCAATCGCTGGACGTTTCGAATTTGGTAGCGGGGCTCTGCGAGAGACACATACACAGTGTTGCCCCATTACCAAGCAAAGCTTTTGGGGAAAGCGAATGTCTGTGTGGCAGCGAATGCAGTTCCAAGGGGCAGTGAAAACCAGCTTCAGCATTCGGTGCTGGCAGCTTTCGTGTGGGCGAAATCGCTGGACGTTTCAAATTTGGCAGCCGGGCTCTGCGAGAGACACATACACAGTGTTGCCCCATTACGAACCAAAGCTTTTGGGGAAAGCGAATGCCTGTGTGGCAGCGAATGCAGTTCCAAGGGACAGTGAAAACTAGCTTCAGCATTCGGTGCTGGCAGCTTTCGTGTGGGCGCAATCGCTGGACGTTTCGAATTTGGCAGCCGGGCTCTGCGAGAGACACATACACAGTGTTGCCCCATTACGAACCAAAGCTTTTGGGGAAAGCGAATGCCTGTGTGGCAGCGAATGCAGTTCCAAGGGACAGTGAAAACTAGCTTCAGCATTCGGTGCTGGCAGCTTTCGTGTGGGCGCAATCGCTGGACGTTTCGAATTTGGCAGCGGGGCTCTGCGAGAGACACATACACAGTGTTGCCCCTTTACGAACCAAAGCTTTTGGGGAAAGCGAATGTCTGTGTGGCAGCGAATGCAGTTCCAAGGGACAGTGAAAACCAGCTTCAGCATTCGGTGCTGGCAGCTTTCGTGTGGGCGCAATCGCTGGACGTTTCGAATTTGGCAGCCGGGCTCTGCGAGAGACACATACACAGTGTTGCCCCATTACGAAGCAAAGCTTTTGGGGAAAGCGAATGTCTGTGTGGCAGCGAATGCAGTTCCAAGGGGCAGTGAAAACCAGCTTCAGCATTCGGTGCTGGCTGCTTTCGTGTGGGCGAAATCGCTGGACGTTTTGAATTTGGCAGCCGGGCTCTGCGAGAGACACATACACAGTGTTGCCCCTTTACGAAGCAAAGCTTTTGGGGAAAGCGAATGTCTGTGTGGCAGCGAATGCAGTTCCAAGGGACAGTGAAAACCAGCTTCAGCATTCGGTGCTGGCAGCTTTCGTGTGGGCGCAATCGCTGGACGTTTCGAATTTGGCAGCGGGGCTCTGCGAGAGACACATACACAGTGTTGCCCCATTACGAAGCAAAGCTTTTGGGGAAAGCGAATGTCTGTGTGGCAGCGAATGCAGTTCCAAGGGACAGTGAAAACCAGCTACTGCATTCCGTGCTGGCAGCTTTCGTGTGGGCGCAATCGCTTGACGTTTCCAAATTTGGCAGCCGGGCTCTGCGAGAGACACATACACAGTGTTGCCCCATTACGAACCAAAGCTTTTGGGGAAAGCGAATGCCTGTGTGGCAGCGAATGCAGTTCCAAGGGACAGTGAAAACTAGCTTCAGCATTCGGTGCTGGCAGCTTTCGTGTGGGCGAAATCGCTGGACGTTTCGAATTTGGCAGCGGGGCTCTGCGAGAGACACATACACAGTGTTGCCCCATTACGAAGCAAAGCTTTTGGGGAAAGCGAATGTCTGTGTGGCAGCGAATGCAGTTCCAAGGGACAGTGAAAACCAGCTACGGCATTTCGTGCTGGCAGCTTTCGTGTGGGCGCAATCGCTGGACGTTTCGAATTTGGCAGCGGGGCTCTGCGAGAGACACATACACAGTGTTCCCCATTACGAAGCAAAGCTTTTGGGGAAAGCGAATGTCTGTGTGGCAGCGAATGCAGTTCCAAGGGGCAGTGAAAACCAGCTTCAGCATTCCGTGCTGGCAGCTTTCGTGTGGGCGCAATCGCTGGACGTTTCGAATTTGGCAGCCGGGCTCTGCGAGAGACACATACACAGTGTTGCCCCATTACGAACCAAAGCTTTTGGGGAAAGCGAATGTCTGTGTGGCAGCGAATGCAGTTCCAAGGGACAGTGAAAACCAGCTTCAGCATTCCGTGCTGGCAGCTTTCGTGTGGGCGAAATCGCTGGACGTTTCAAATTTGGCAGCCGGGCTCTGCGAGAGACACATACACAGTGTTGCCCCATTACGAACCAAAGCTTTTGGGGAAAGCGAATGCCTGTGTGGCAGCGAATGCAGTTCCAAGGGACAGTGAAAACTAGCTTCAGCATTCGGTGCTGGCAGCTTTCGTGTGGGCGCAATCGCTGGACGTTTCGAATTTGGCAGCCGGGCTCTGCGAGAGACACATACACAGTGTTGCCCCATTACGAACCAAAGCTTTTGGGGAAAGCGAATGTCTGTGTGGCAGCGAATGCAGTTCCAAGGGACAGTGAAATCCAGCTTCAGCATTCGGTGCTGGCAGCTTTCGTGTGGGCGCAATCACTGGACGTTTCGAATTTGGCAGCGGGGCTCTGCGAGAGACACATACACAGTGTTGCCCCTTTACGAACCAAAGCTTTTGGGGAAAGCGAATGTCTGTGTGGCAGCGAATGCAGTTCCAAGGGACAGTGAAAACCAGCTACAGCATTCCGTGCTGGCAGCTTTCGTGTGGGCGCAATCGCTGGACGTTTCGAATTTGGCAGCCGGGCTCTGCGAGAGACACATACACAGTGTTGCCCCATTACGAAGCAAAGCTTTTGGGGAAAGCGAATGTCTGTGTGGCAGCGAATGCAGTTCCAAGGGGCAGTGAAAACCAGCTTCAGCATTCGGTGCTGGCTGCTTTCGTGTGGGCGAAATCGCTGGACGTTTTGAATTTGGCAGCCGGGCTCTGCGAGAGACACATACACAGTGTTGCCCCTTTACGAAGCAAAGCTTTTGGGGAAAGCGAATGTCTGTGTGGCAGCGAATGCAGTTCCAAGGGACAGTGAAAACCAGCTTCAGCATTCGGTGCTGGCAGCTTTCGTGTGGGCGCAATCGCTGGACGTTTCGAATTTGGCAGCGGGGCTCTGCGAGAGACACATACACAGTGTTGCCCCATTACGAAGCAAAGCTTTTGGGGAAAGCGAATGTCTGTGTGGCAGCGAATGCAGTTCCAAGGGACAGTGAAAACCAGCTACTGCATTCCGTGCTGGCAGCTTTCGTGTGGGCGAAATCGCTTGACGTTTCCAAATTTGGCAGCCGGGCTCTGCGAGAGACACATACACAGTGTTGCCCCATTACGAACCAAAGCTTTTGGGGAAAGCGAATGCCTGTGTGGCAGCGAATGCAGTTCCAAGGGACAGTGAAGACTAGCTTCAGCATTCGGTGCTGGCAGCTTTCGTGTGGGCGAAATCGCTGGACGTTTCGAATTTGGCAGCGGGGCTCTGCGAGAGACACATACACAGTGTTGCCCCATTACGAAGCAAAGCTTTTGGGGAAAGCGAATGTCTGTGTGGCAGCGAATGCAGTTCCAAGGGACAGTGAAAACCAGCTACAGCATTCCGTGCTGGCAGCTTTCGTGTGGGCGCAATCGCTGGACGTTTCGAATTTGGCAGCGGGGCTCTGCGAGAGACACATACACAGTGTTCCCCATTACGAAGCAAAGCTTTTGGGGAAAGCGAATGTCTGTGTGGCAGCGAATGCAGTTCCAAGGGACAGTGAAAACCAGCTACTGCATTCCGTGCTGGCAGCTTTCGTGTGGGAGAAATCGCTGGACGTTTCGAATTTGGCAGCCGGGCTCTGCGAGAGACACATACACAGTGTTGCCCCATTACGAACCAAAGCTTTTGGGGAAAGCGAATGTCTGTGTGGCAGCGAATGCAGTTCCAAGGGACAGTGAAAACCAGCTTCAGCATTCCGTGCTGGCAGCTTTCGTGTGGGCGAAATCGCTGGACGTTTCGAATTTGGCAGCCGGGCTCTGCGAGAGACACATACACAGTGTTGCCCCATTACGAACCAAAGCTTTTGGGGAAAGCGAATGCCTGTGTGGCAGCGAATGCAGTTCCAAGGGACAGTGAAATCCAGCTTCAGCATTCGGTGCTGGCAGCTTTCGTGTGGGCGCAATCGCTGGACGTTTCGAATTTGGCAGCGGGGCTCTGCGAGAGACACATACACAGTGTTGCCCCATTACGAAGCAAAGCTTTTGGGGAAAGCGAATGTCTGTGTGGCAGCGAATGCAGTTCCAAGGGACAGTGAAATCCAGCTTCAGCATTCGGTGCTGGCAGCTTTCGTGTGGGCGCAATCGCTGGACGTTTCGAATTTGGCAGCGGGGCTCTGCGAGAGACACATACACAGTGTTGCCCCATTACGAAGCAAAGCTTTTGGGGAAAGCTAATGTCTGTGTGGCAGCGAATGCAGTTCCAAGGGACAGTGAAAACCAGCTTCAGCATTCCGTGCTGGCAGCTTTCGTGTGGGCGCAATCGCTGGACGTTTCGAATTTGGCAGCGGGGCTCTGCGAGAGACACATACACAGTTTTGACCCTTTACCAAGCAAAGCTTTTGGGGAAAGCGAATGTCTGTGTGGCAGCGAATGCAGTTCCAAGGGACAGTGAAATCCAGCTTCAGCATTCGGTGCTGGCAGCTTTCGTGTGGGCGCAATCGCTGGACGTTTCGAATTTGGCAGCGGGGCTCTGCGAGAGACACATACACAGTGTTGCCCCATTACGAAGCAAAGCTTTTGGGGAAAGCGAATGTCTGTGTGGCAGCGAATGCAGTTCCAAGGGACAGTGAAATCCAGCTTCAGCATTCGGTGCTGGCAGCTTTCGTGTGGGCGCAATCGCTGGACGTTTCGAATTTGGCAGCGGGGCTCTGCGAGAGACACATACACAGTGTTGCCCCATTACGAAGCAAAGCTTTTGGGGAAAGCGAATGTCTGTGTGGCAGCGAATGCAGTTCCAAGGGGCAGTGAAAACCAGCTGCAGCATTCCGTGCTGCCAGTTTTCGTGTGGGAGAAATCGCTGGACGTTTCGAATTTGGCAGCGGGGCTCTGCGAGAGACACATACACAGTGTTCCCCATTACGAAGCAAAGCTTTTGGGGAAAGCGAATGTCTGTGTGGCAGCGAATGCAGTTCCAAGGGACAGTGAAAACCAGCTACAGCATTCCGTGCTGGCAGCTTTCATGTGGGAGAAATCGCTGGACGTTTCGAATTTGCAGCGGGGCTCTGCGAGAGACACATACACAGGGTTGCCCCATTACCAAGCAAAGCTTTTGGGGAAAGCGAATGTCTGTGTGGCAGCGAATGCAGTTCCAAGGGACAGTGAAAACCAGCTACAGCATTCCGTGCTGGCAGCTTTCGTGTGGGCGCAATCGCTGGACGTTTCGAATTTGGCAGCCGGGCTCTGCGAGAGACACATACACAGTGTTGCCCCATTACGAAGCAAAGCTTTTGGGGAAAGCGAATGTCTGTGTGGCAGCGAATGCAGTTCCAAGGGACAGTGAAAACCAGCTACTGCATTCCGTGCTGGCAGCTTTCGTGTGGGAGAAATCGCTGGACGTTTCGAATTTGGCAGCCGGGCTCTGCGAGAGACACATACACAGTGTTGCCCCATTACGAACCAAAGCTTTTGGGGAAAGTGAATGTCTGTGTGGCAGCGAATGCAGTTCCAAGGGGCAGTGAAAACCAGCTTCAGCATTCGGTGCTGGCAGCTTTCGTGTGGGCGCAATCGCTGGACGTTTCGAATTTGGTAGCGGGGCTCTGCGAGAGACACATACACAGTGTTGCCCCATTACGAAGCAAAGCTTTTGGGGAAAGCGAATGTCTGTGTGGCAGCGAATGCAGTTCCAAGGGGCAGTGAAAACCAGCTACAGCATTCCGTGCTGGCAGCTTTCGTGTGGGCGCAATCGCTGGACGTTTCGAATTTGGCAGCCGGGCTCTGCGAGAGACACATACACAGTGTTGCCCCATTACGAAGCAAAGCTTTTGGGGAAAGCGAATGTCTGTGTGGCAGCGAATGCAGTTCCAAGGGACAGTGAAAACCAGCTACTGCATTCCGTGCTGGCAGCTTTCGTGTGGGAGAAATCGCTGGACGTTTCGAATTTGGCAGCCGGGCTCTGCGAGAGACACATACACAGTGTTGCCCCATTACGAAGCAAAGCTTTTGGGGAAAGCGAATGTCTGTGTGGCAGCGAATGCAGTTCCAAGGGACAGTGAAAACCAGCTACAGCATTCCGTGCTGGCAGCTTTCGTGTGGGCGAAATCGCTGGACGTTTCAAATTTGGCAGCCGGGCTCTGCGAGAGACACATACACAGTGTTGCCCCATTACGAACCAAAGCTTTTGGGGAAAGCGAATGCCTGTGTGGCAGCGAATGCAGTTCCAAGGGACAGTGAAAACTAGCTTAAGCATTCGGTGCTGGCAGCTTTCGTGTGGGCGCAATCGCTGGACGTTTCGAATTTGGCAGCGGGGCTCTGCGAGAGACACATACACAGTGTTGCCCCATTACGAAGCAAAGCTTTTGGGGAAAGCGAATGTCTGTGTGGCAGCGAATGCAGTTCCAAGGGACAGTGAAAACCAGCTACAGCATTCCGTGCTGGCAGCTTTCGTGTGGGCGCAATCGCTGGACGTTTCGAATTTGGCAGCCGGGCTCTGCGAGAGACACATACACAGTGTTGCCCCATTACCAAGCAAAGCTTTTGGGGAAAGCGAATGTCTGTGTGGCAGCGAATGCAGTTCCAAGGGGCAGTGAAAACCAGCTACTGCATTTCGTGCTGGCAGCTTTCGTGTGGGCGAAATCGCTGGACGTTTCGAATTTGGCAGCGGGGCTCTGCGAGAGACACATACACAGTGTTGCCCCTTTACGAAGCAAAGCTTTTGGGGAAAGCGAATGTCTGTGTGGCAGCGAATGCAGTTCCAAGGGGCAGTGAAAACCAGCTTCAGCATTCGGTGCTGGCAGCTTTCGTGTGGGCGCAATCGCTGGACGTTTCGAATTTGGTAGCGGGGCTCTGCGAGAGACACATACACAGTGTTGCCCCATTACCAAGCAAAGCTTTTGGGGAAAGCGAATGTCTGTGTGGCAGCGAATGCAGTTCCAAGGGACAGTGAAAACCAGCTACAGCATTCCGTGCTGGCAGCTTTCGTGTGGGCGCAATCGCTGGACGTTTCGAATTTGGCAGCCGGGCTCTGCGAGAGACACATACACAGTGTTGCCCCATTACCAAGCAAAGCTTTTGGGGAAAGCGAATGTCTGTGTGGCAGCGAATGCAGTTCCAAGGGACAGTGAAAACCAGCTACGGCATTTCGTGCTGGCAGCTTTCGTGTGGGCGAAATCGCTGGACGTTTCGAATTTGGCAGCGGGGCTCTGCGAGAGACACATACACAGTGTTGCCCCATTACGAAGCAAAGCTTTTGGGGAAAGCGAATGTCTGTGTGGCAGCGAATGCAGTTCCAAGGGGCAGTGAAAACCAGCTTCAGCATTCGGTGCTGGCAGCTTTCGTGTGGGCGCAATCGCTGGACGTTTCGAATTTGGTAGCGGGGCTCTGCGAGAGACACATACACAGTGTTGCCCCATTACGAAGCAAAGCTTTTGGGGAAAGCGAATGTCTGTGTGGCAGCGAATGCAGTTCCAAGGGGCAGTGAAAACCAGCTTCAGCATTCCGTGCTGGCAGCTTTCGTGTGGGCGAAATCGCTGGACGTTTCAAATTTGGCAGCCGGGCTCTGCGAGAGACACATACACAGTGTTGCCCCATTACGAACCAAAGGTTTTGGGGAAAGCGAATGCCTGTGTGGCAGCGAATGCAGTTCCAAGGGACAGTGAAAACTAGCTTCAGCATTCGGTGCTGGCAGCTTTCGTGTGGGCGCAATCGCTGGACGTTTCGAATTTGGCAGCCGGGCTCTGCGAGAGACACATACACAGTGTTGCCCCATTACGAACCAAAGCTTTTGGGGAAAGCGAATGCCTGTGTGGCAGCGAATGCAGTTCCAAGGGACAGTGAAAACTAGCTTCAGCATTCGGTGCTGGCAGCTTTCGTGTGGGCGCAATCGCTGGACGTTTCGAATTTGGCAGCGGGGCTCTGCGAGAGACACATACACAGTGTTGCCCCTTTACGAACCAAAGCTTTTGGGGAAAGCGAATGTCTGTGTGGCAGCGAATGCAGTTCCAAGGGACAGTGAAAACCAGCTACAGCATTCCGTGCTGGCAGCTTTCGTGTGGGCGCAATCGCTGGACGTTTCGAATTTGGCAGCCGGGCTCTGCGAGAGACACATACACAGTGTTGCCCCATTACGAAGCAAAGCTTTTGGGGAAAGCGAATGTCTGTGTGGCAGCGAATGCAGTTCCAAGGGGCAGTGAAAACCAGCTTCAGCATTCGGTGCTGGCTGCTTTCGTGTGGGCGAAATCGCTGGACGTTTTGAATTTGGCAGCCGGGCTCTGCGAGAGACACATACACAGTGTTGCCCCTTTACGAAGCAAAGCTTTTGGGGAAAGCGAATGTCTGTGTGGCAGCGAATGCAGTTCCAAGGGACAGTGAAAA